>NC_060149.1:490002504-490157504 GCF_021461385.2 Schistocerca piceifrons | reverse complement strand
GGTTTTGCCATAAGGTGGGCAAAATAGGGCCATCTGATGGGGTACAGGCAACCATCAGATGAGCACCGCAGCAACAGTGGGGTAGATCCTGACAACGTATGTGGCAATGTGTCTGCCAATTGTGTCCTATGTGAAGTCTGCTCAACTTTGTTGCATGCACATTGTCAGGTTCCATTTAGTGCTTTTATTATTAAGAGAAACCAGGGTATACCAATTTTGCTTTACAAGCCTCTAAGAAACAGTCGATTGAATGTTTAATTCCAGTATACCCTTCTCCAAAAATCTGCGTGATGGTAGCCAACATGGCAAAGACAGCATGTTCGTTCTCTGGAATCCCAGCGAGACCTGGAGGGCCAAAAAAGACTTCTAGGGCGCAAAAACTGCTGTATGTCGCATAAAAAGTAAAACGCAGTCAACAGACCATGCGTCGTTCACTAAAACGGAACTGTCAAAGGTTGATGACGGTGAGCACATAATTGTGGGGATCACAAATGGCGATGGCTAAAACGGCAGTGGCCAATATGCAACCTAGCTAAAATGTTTAGGAAGCATGAGAGCTGAGAGGTGGTCAGTCAAGCCACTGGGAGGTGTTTAATTGCTCAGAGCTTGCCCCTGTGAAGGGAAGACCACTGGTGATGGAGTGACACCACCTGCTGAAGATGGCAACACACAGACTAGAAGGAATAGAGGAACCAGTAGGCCAAGATAGGACTGCAGCCTTGGCAGTAGCATCAGCAGCTTTGTTTGCCATCTGATTGAAGTGGACAGGGACCTACAAACATCAAGAGTAAACATGTGCAAGCTTTCTTGGACATGTTACATTAAGGGATTGATTGTGTGCAGCACAGAGGCTCTGAAGGGCCGAGTGTTGGAGCAAATAACTGGAAAGCCTGTGTCATCAAATGAAATGCGTGGCCTGACACAGCAAAGAGCCCCATGTAAATACTGAGCAGTGTTCCAGAAGCCAATTCCGAAAATCGTCTGTGCCAATGAAGGTATACCTGACACCAGTCTGAGCGTCCTCAGTAGTATTGGGACAACCAATGGGTGGCGCCACCCAAAACTGCAGCCGTGACGTCACCCAACCACTAGACGTTTTCTGGCCCAAAATACCGATATTCAAGATGACGGGATAGTGCCACGCCCCCAGTAAAGTTTCGACAGCTCTGCCTTAGCCAGTAAGCATGGTACCACCCCACAAGGGGTTATGGGCATTAAACTGCCTAAACCTTTCCTAATGCTGGGAGATTTTATCGATCAGTGCAGCTAATACATTCAGGAGTACTGCACCATCTGGATGAAGATATGCATTGCAGACAGTTATTTCCTGTGTCGTGCTTATTCTGACAGTCACTGCTTCAAAATGGGTATGAATGGGCACATGTTCACGACAGACCAAGTTTAGGACTAACGCAAACTCCACCTGAGACTATTACAGTCGCTACAGTTCCTGTAATATCTCATAGCTGCGGAGGGCAGGGTCCACACTGCTGGGAACCACGTTTCCTGGAGGGCAATGCATATAGCAGGTATAAAGCTTAACAGTTGCCGCAGCTCAGTCAGGCGGTGGAAAAAACCGCCCCAATTCCAGTGGAGGATCACATTGTGAGACTGCTAAGGCATGGAACATTCAATGAGGTAGCTTACGCAACAGGAGTCACCTGCTGCCACCGATTTATTGCCTGAGCAGTCTCTATCCAATATTTTTTTGTGGTTTAGGGCGCTCAACTACTAAGGTCATTAGCGGCCAGTCACAAACGTTAATGCACTAGTAGCGTAGAACAACGCAAGGGGGCAACACCAGAAAGTAATTACAAAGACACAGATAAAAGATCTTTGGGAAAAGTCAGTCAATGTACTAAAACTAAGGATACGAGCAGCTGCTCGAGCGTCATCAGCTAAAAGTTCCTGTAAGGTAGACGGCAGAGACAGGACAACACGAGTCAATAAAATGGGGACAGGACAATAAAATATGGCGCACCGTCAATGGATGACCACAGGGGCATTGCAGGGCGTGGTCACCGGACAACAGGTAACGGTGGCTAAATCGGCTATGCCCAATCTGCAACCTGGCCAAAATGACCACCTCTCGCCGGGAAGGGAGTGATGAGGTCGTCCAAGCCGTTGGGATCGGTTTGATGGCCCTAAGCTTATTTTCATGGAGAGGACCAAGCCTCATGCCACAATGATGAAACGTGCCAACAAAGAACCCCACTAACATCAGTTGATGGGACACAAAAGGAAGCTGTCCAAGGCAGGACGACATGAGCCTTGGCCGCAGCATCAACAGCTTCGTTCGTATTCACGCCCAACGTGGCTAGGAAAACACACACACACACACACACACACACACACACACACACACACACACGATGGCATAGGGAGAACGTCGATGGCGGCGGATATAGTGAACAGCCTGATAGAGAGCAGAAAGCTCAGCTGTAAAGCTTGAACACTGGTCAAGGAGCCGGTATTGAAAGTATCATCCCAACGACAAAGGCACATCCGACGCCAGCAGCAGTCTGAGCCATATGTGTAAATAAATCAATTAGCGAGCCTCGAAGGAAGTTCGACAAACCTCTAGTGGTGTAACGAATCCGTGGTCCTCTCCTTTGGGAGCGAGCTGAGTTCAAGGTGAACACGAACCTGAACCTGGAGCCAAGGTGGCGTTGGGCTCTCACCCACTCGAAAAGTGGTAGAGAGGGTAAAATCAAGTTGCTGAAGCAGGCGACGAAAGCGAACTCCAGGAGGTAACAGGGCAGAGACATACAGCCCGTATTGGCGGTCGCGAGAGTCGGCAAAGAAGGAGAAATATGACAGATGGTCGGGCAATGACTTCAGTCGGCAGGCGTACCGACAAAGCAACATACCGCGCCGGTAGTTTAGCAGTAATTCGGCAGCTTCGGCATACATACTCAACAGGGCTGGTGTAGAATGCTCCAGTCGCCAGACATAACCCTCGCGATTCTGGATAGAGTGTAGACTGCGTAAGATGGACAGCCGAGCAGAAGACTAGGCAAAACTCCCATAATCCAGCTTTGATCAGACAATGGAACGATATAAGCGTAGCAGGACCATTCGATCTGCTCCTCATGACGTACCGCTGAGAACACTGACATTTAGGGAACAGGTACAACAAGCAGCCAAGTAAGACATGTGGAGACCAGCAAAGTCTCCTGTAAAATGTAGGACCTAAAAATTTTGTTGTTTGAGGTTTAAGGGACCAAACAGCAAGGTCATCAGTCCCTTGTTTCAAATGTGCGCCATTCCGCTAATGGGACAACTCAGCAAAGTCAGAACAAAAAAAACGGAAGAAGAGAAAAAACTTAAAAAGGCAGTCATGTAGTCATTGGTAAAAAACAAAATGAGGGAAGTTGGCAAGAGAACGAACCCAACACTATGCGGAAGCAGCATAGGCAAGACCACCTGTGACTTAAAAGGTACAACTGCTATAATGTAGAAAGTACGTATGGGAATAGGAAGACTAACCAAGCCTTAAAAAAAGGTAAAAACAGAGAAAGGAAAAGAAAAGAGGATTTCGGTCAGGGAGGTGAATCAGGACTCTCCAAACACTGCTTACAGTGGGAGACACCCAAACACTCATTGCCCTGCCCCAACACCAGAGAGATTAAAAACCTTCAAACTGAGAATAAAAACCACTTTCCCGGAGGAAACCGAGAACCAGAGAGACCATCCGGGAATCGTCAGCCAACGTCAAAGGTAAAGTGTGGGGGAGCCTGTACTTAGCACGCAGAGCCAAAAGAAGGGGGCATTCAACCAAAATGTGGGCTACCGACTGGAAGGCTCCACAACCACATAGTGGGGATGGCTCATCACGCAAAAGAAAACCATGGGTCAACCGAGTATGGCCATTGCGGAGACGACACTGTGGTCGAGTCGTTTCGGGAGATGTGAAAGGAAGAACGCCACGGGCCTGGTGTCACCTTAATTGCACGAAGTTTATTAGACAGTGGAGTAGCCTCCCAAGAATTGGCCCATGGCTGTGCGAAGTGGGATTTGATGTGAAGCCGTAAATCCGCTGCAGGAGGGGCTACAGAAAACGGGTAAGTAACTGCTCCCCCAGCCAAACTATCAGCGAGCTCATTACCCAGGATACCCACATGGCCAGGGACCCAAAGGAAGTCAATGGAACAAGCAGCACGGTGAATATCAGCGAGATTGTCATGGATGGCAGAGACCAAGGGATGGCGCGAAAAACACCGGTCAATAGCAAGAAGGCCACTCATCGAGTCCGTGCATAACAAAACGCGGTTGTGTTGGGACTGTTTAATAAAGGTAAGGGCCTGGCGAATTGCCATAAATTCCGCAGTAAACACCCCACATGTAGGTGGCAGCAGATGACTTTCCGTTCCAACAGAGGATGTGAAGGCATACCCAACACGATCAGCAGATTTAGAGGCGGAAAAAGGAACGGAACACCACCGGGGGGGGGGATGGAATCTTTCGGATCGCGGCGGATATCCATCCGAATTCGAGGCCGAGGAAATAACCAAGGGGGTGTGTGTGTGGAGGGGAGGAAGCGAGGAAGGTAGGACAAAGAAGGAAGCTGGAAATCACGGCAAAGAGATGCAAGGTGGAGCCCAACCGGTAAAACCGCCCGTGGGCGGGAGTCTGGTGGGCGACGTCCATGGTCTGGGAACAGGATAGAATAGGAAGGATGAGTGGGAGAGGAACGGATAGGGAGTGCATAAGACACCAGAAGCTGGGACCGCCGAACGGAAAGGGGGGGGGATCCCAGCTTCAACCAGGAGACTATCAACAGGGCTAGTATGGAAGGCACCAGTGGCCTAACAGATACCATGATGGTGGACTGGATCCAGCACGTGCAGTGTGGAAGGAGCAGCTGAACCACAAACTTGACAACCATAGTCCAAGCGAGACAGAACTAGAGCACGATAATGACGGAAAAGGAGGGAACGGTCCACACCCCAAGAGGAGTGGGGAAGGAAGCGAAGGACATTGAGTTTACGGAAACATCCTACCTTCAGGGGTCTGATATGGTGGAGGCAAGTGAGATTGTTGTCGAAAAGAAGACCCAGGAAACGAAACTGTGGGACCCCAGGCAATCGTTGTGCATTGAGATAGAGCTCTGGATCAGGGTGGATCGTAGTACGGCGACAGAAGTGGACCACCCGCAATTTTGAAGGAGAGAATTGAAACCTGTGTGAGAAGTCCATGCAGAGGCATGCCGTATAGCTCCATGGAGCAGCCGTTCTGCAGATGCCATCGAGGAGGAACTAACCCAAATGCAGAATTCATCCACATACAGGGCAGGGGCGACCAAGGGACCGACAGAGGCCACAAGTCCATCTATAGCAATGAGGAAAAGGACACTCATGAAAGAACCCTGTGGGATGCCCGTTTCCTGGGTCCGTGGAGAACTAAAAACAGTACCAACTCGAACTCTGAATGACCGATGGAACAGGAACCGGCAGATAAAAATCGGGAGTGGGCCCCGAAGACCCCACTGCTAAAGGGTAAGTAAGATGTGATGGCGCCAGGCCGTGTCATAGGCCTTGCGAAGGTCAAAAACACTGCAACCAAATGGCGGCCCTGGGAAAAAGCCTGCCAAACTGCGGATTCCAAGCGAAGTAAATGATCGATTGAAGACCGTCCCTCTCGAAAGCCACACTGGTAAGGGGACAATAGATCCCGAGATTCGAGGACCCAATTGAGCCGACGGGCTATCATCCGTTCAAGTAACTTACAAACAACATTGGTCAAACTAATTGGCCAATAGCTGTCAACAGATAGGGGGTTCTTACCAGGCTTAAGGACAGGAACCACGATGCTATCCCAGCACTGAGAAGGGAAGTCACCCTGGAGCCAGATATGGTTAAACACCCGAAGAAGATGTTGCCGTTGTGGAGCACTGAGATGTCAAAGCAGTTGGTTATGAATGGAATCTGGGCCAGGGGCTGTATCATGAGAAGATAGAGCAGAAAGAAATTCCCATTCAGTAAAAGGTTCGTTGAAAGATTGACTCACAAGGGGCGAAACAGAAGATGGAAGCTTCAGCCCGCTGTTTCTGGTGAAGGAAAGCAGCTGGATAGGAGGCTGATGCTGATGCCACTGCAAAATGGGTCGCAAGATGTTCTGCAAGAACTAATGGGTCCATACAAAGGCCATCTGGGAGGTGAAGGCCTGCGAGGGTGGATGGCCGATGGCAACCTCTGAGAGAGCGAAGAGTAGCCCATACCCATGACAGAGGGACAGTAGAACCAAGGGAAGAAACGAATCGTTCCCAAAAAATCCACTTGCTCTGTCTGATTAAATAACGGGCTTTAGTGCGGAGGTGTTTAAAGGTAGTAAAGCTGGCTACAGATGGGTGCCTCTTAAGGTGTTGCAAAGCTCGACGGCAATCACAGATGGCAATGGCCATACAACATGGGACCTGCCGGCGACGAAATGGCCCAGATGAGCGCGGGACAGCAAGGCTAGCAGTGCGAACAATCGCGTCAGACACGTCACGTAGGACGTCATCAATACAACCCAACAGGGGGGGGAGAAAACACGACCTGTGCAGTGTATAGAGGGCAATCGGCACGTTGGAAAGACCAACGAGGTAACCTGTCCACCAGAGAGCGGGAAGGGAGCGAGATAATCAACGGGAAATGGTCCTATCACGAGGGTCGTCGTGTGGCGACCACTGTAATGAAGCGAGGAGTGAGGGAGAGGAAAGAAAGATCAGTGGCATGAAAGGTACAATGACCAACACTGAAATGAGTAGCGGAGCAATCATTAAGAAGGTGCGAGTCATTGTCTGAAATAAACTGGTCTATGAGAAGACCTCGTCTAGATGGAAATGCACTGGCCCACAAGGGATGATCAGCATTAAAATCCCCAAGGAGGAGGAAGGGAGGAGGAAGTCGCTGAAGAAGGGCAGTTCAGGCACCAGGTGTAAGAGTCCTGTCAGGAGGGAGATAAAGATTGCGAACTGTGACCTCAGAGTCCAAGTGGACCCTAACAGCAACCACTTCCAATGTAGTTTGAAGAGGAATCCACGTGCTAGCAATGTCTGTATGGACCAACGTACAAACGCCACCAGAAGCCCACCGGGGTCCGACCCCATTTCGACAGAAAACACGGAACCCACGGAGGGTCGGTGAGTGAGCATCAGTAAAATGAGATTCCTGGAGAACCACACAATCTGCAGAGTAGGACGAAAGAAGTGATTTCAATTCCGAAAGGTGACGATAGTACCCATTACAATTCCATTGGAGAACCACAGAACGATGGTTTCAATGAGGGCTGAACGCGCTAAATCCAGTCATACAGCTGGGTCCCCACCCGTCACCGACAAGGAGGGGGCGACATCCATGAACGACAGGTCGGAATCCGGTTGTGAAGTCGGGGAAGGGACCTCCAGTGAAACCAGAAGCTCTTTGTCCCGGGACTTACGTTTCTTCTTCTTCTTTTCAGGCTGAGATTGAGGAGGGCTGTGTGGCATAAAGGAGCCAGCTGCAGCAAGATCAGGAACAGAAAGAGACCGGGCGACCTGGGGCCCGACAGACCGCGGCTCTCGCGGTCGTCGCGCGGCAGCAGACCTTTGGCCTGGAAGATGCCGGAAGACGCATCCCGGGAGAGGCGCCCTTGACTGGCCGACGCCGAAGGAGTGGGACACTTCTCTGGCTGGGGAGGGGGAGCAGCGCCCAGAGGAGAAGGTGTGGGAGCCGCAGGGGAGGGGGGGAAGAGAGGGGTTCGGGATGGGGGTAAGGAAGGGGGAGGAAGGGATGAAGATGTAACCAAGGCGTAACTAGATTTTTTTTGTGGGGTTTAAAGGCGCTCAACTGCTGAGGTCATTAGCGCCCAGTCACTGTTGTTAGAGCACATAGAATCTAGTAAAACTCAAGGGGATGGGGGGGGGGGGACACCAGAAGGACCTGACAAAGATGCAGATAAAGTAAGTAAAAAGGTTAGATGTCTTTGGACAAGCCTGTTAAAGTTATAAAACGCAGAATACGAGCAGCTGCTCGAGCGTCATCAGCTAAACCATCTGGTAAAGTAGATGGCACGGACAGGACAACACGAAATTGACTAAAACGGGGACCCAATAAAACATGGCGCACTGTTAATGCCTGACCACAAGGGCACTGTGGGGCTGGGTCACCGGAGAGCAGGTAGTGGTTGCTAAACCGGCAGTGCCCAATCCGCAACCTGGTCAGAAGGACCTCCTCTCGCCGAGATGGTCGGGAGGAGGTTGTCCAAGCAGTTGGGAGCGGTTTTACTGCCCGGAGCTTGTTTCCTTGGAGGGATGACCAAGCATCCCACCACAACGACACAAGCCTCTTACATACATCCCCACGAAAGTCAGATGACGGACACAATGGGAGGCTGGCCGAGGCAGGAGGACTGCAGCCTTGGCTGCAGCATCCGCAGCCTCATTCCCAGGCACTCCTACATGTCTGGGAACCCACAGAAAGCTGACAGGAGAACCATTATCAGCGAGAGAATGGAGGGACTGCTGTATCCGTTGAATCAAGGGATGGACCGGATAGGGAGCTCCAAGGCTCTGAAGAGCACTGAGTGAGTCAGAGCAGGGTACATACGATGAATGGCGGTGGCGGCAGGCATACTGAATGGCCTGATGGAGAGCAAAAAGCTCGGCCGTAAAGCTGGAACATTGGTCGAGGAGCCGGTATTTAAAGGTGGCGGCCCCGACGACAAAGGCACAGCCGACACCATCGTCAGTTTTGGAGCCATCAGTGTAAATAAAGGTGTGACCGGCAAGTCGAGCACGAAGTTCGACAAACCGTGAGCAATACACTGCAGCCGGAGTACCCTCCTTCGTGAGTGAGCTGAGGTCGAGATAAATATGAACTGGAGCCTGGAGCCAAGGTGTTGTCGGGCTCTCACCCTCTCTGAAGGTGGTAGGGAGGGCAAAATCCAATTGTCGAAGCAGGCGACGGAAGCGGACTCGGGGGGGCAGCAGGGCAGACACATACAACCCGTACTGACGGTCGAGAGAATCGGCGAAGAAGGACTGGTAAGACAGGTGGTCGGGCATAGACAACAGCCGGCAGGCATACCGACACAGCAGTACGACGCGCCGGTAGGTCAATGGTAATACGGCAGCTTCAGCATAAAGACCCAACAGGACTAGTGTAGGAGGCTCCGGTCGCAAGACGTATCCCCCGATGGTGGATGGAGTTGAGCTGGCGTAAGAGGGATGGCCGAGCGGACGAGTAGACGAAGCTCCCATAATCCAGCTTCGGTCGGACTATGGACCGATACAAGCGAAGCAGGACAGTGCGATCCGCTCCCCAAGATGAACCACTAAGGGAACGTGTACAACGGGCCGCCAAATAAGAGACGTGCAGAGACCAACAAAGTTTCCTGTCCAACATGAGCCCTAGAAACTTCGTTGTTTCCACGAATGGGAGAACAACGGGACCGAGATGTAAGGATGGCGGAAGGAACGCTTTACACCGCCAAAAGTTGATACAAACCGTCTTTTCAGAGAACCGGAAGCCATTTGCCACGCTCCACGAGTATAGGCTGTCTAGAAAACGCTGAAAAAAGTGCTCCAGGAGGCATGTTCTCTGGGCACTGCAGTAGATCGCGAAGTCATCGACAAAGAGAGAGCCTGAGACATTAGGTGGTATGCAATCCATAATTGGATTGATCGAGATGGCAAAAAAGGGCTACGCTCAAGACGGAGCCCTGAGGCACTCCATTCTGCTGGAGGAAGACGTCGGACAAAACGGAACCCACACCTACCCTAAACTTTCGATCCGTTAAAAAGGAATCAGTAAAAAGGGGCAGGCGACCGCGTAGGCCCCACCTGTGCAAAGTGCGGAGGATACCTCCTCTCCAACAGGTATCATAAGCCTTCTCCAGATCGAAGAACACCGCTACCGTTAGGCGCCATCGCAAAAAGTTGTTCATGATGAATGTCGACAAGGTCACAAGGTGGTCAACAGCGGAGCGGCGGCGACGAAAGCCGCATTGGACATTAGTAAGTAGTCGTCGAGATTCAAGAATCCAAACTAACCGAGCATTAACCATGCGCTCCATCACCTTACAGACACAGCTTGTAAGAGAAATGGGGCGGTAACTAGAAGGAAGGTGTCTATCCTTTCCGGGTTTGGGTATAGGAACAACAACGGCGTCACGCCAAAGCATGGGGACCTGACCTTCGGTCCAGACGCGATTGTAGGTACGAAGAAGGAAGCTTTTGCCTGCCGGAGAAAGGTGGGCCAGCATCTGAACGAGAATGGCATCTGGCCCCAAAGCAGAGGACCGGGACAGTGCAAGCGCACGTTCGAGTTCCCGCATGGTAAAAGGGGCATTATAAGTTTCCAGATTCAGCGAGTGGAAGGAAGGTCGCCGAGCCTCTTCTGCCTCTTTCCTGGGAAGGAAGGCAGGGTGGTAATGGGCGGAGCTTGAAACCTCCGCGAAAAACCGGCCGAAGGCGTTGGAGACATCCACAGGATCAACGAGGACCTCATTACCCGAGGTCAGGCCAGGTACCGAGGAGTGGGCCTTAATGCCCGACAGCCGGCGCAGGCCACCCTATGCGACAGAAGAGGGAGTAAAACTGTTAAAGGAGCTGGTGAAAGAGGCCCAACAAGCTTTTTTGCTGTCTGATGACTCCACGGCATTGCGCTCGGAGTCGTTTGTATCCAATACAATTCGCCAACGCAGGATGGCGGCGAAAGGTGTGTATAGCACGTCGTCGAGCACGGACAGCGTCTCTACAAGCCTCGTTCCACCAGGGGACGGAAACGCGACGTGAAGAAGAGGTAGTACGAGGAATGGAACGTTCGGCAGCATAGATAACAGCCGTGAGGTATTCGACCTGACTGTCACAACTGAGAAAATCGTGGTCTGGAAAGGTCGCCAGGGAGGAGTAAAGTCCACAGTCAGCTTTCGGTATGTTCCAGCTCGAAGGACGTGGGGATGGGGTGTGGTGCAGGAGACAAACGTGAAGGTGTTAAATGAGCTAATAAAGAATTACCAGCTTGCCTTCTTGCTATCGCGGATTACACGACAGCATCGCGCACGGAACTGCTTATAGCGGATACAGTTGGCCACAGTATGATGGTGGCGGAAAACGCGGAAAGCACGTCGCCGCTCACGTATTTCATCACGGCATGCCTCGTTCCACCCAAGAACTGGGGCGGCCAGGGCAATTCGGAGGTGCGTGGTATTGAACGTTCCGCAGCTGTAAGAATAACGTCTGTAATATGTGTGACCTCATTGTCGACGCTGGGAAAGTGACGGTCATCGAATGTCGCTAGAGACAAAAAAAGTGTCCAATCAGCTTGGGCAAAATTCCAGCGTCGCGGGCGCATATATTGCAGTCGAGGCTGCAGTCTAAGGACACATGGGAAGTGATCACTCGAGTGTGTATCACCAAGGGCGAACCATTCGAAGCGCCGAGCTAGATGAACAGTACCGACCGCAAGGTCTAAATGAGAAACTTGTCGTGGAGGCAGACAAAAATGTTGGGACCCCTGTGTTGAGGCAAACTAGATCCGCTTGGTGGAAGACGTCCAGCAATAGGGAGCCACGTGGACAAGGATGTGGAGTCCCCAAAGCGGGTGGTGGGCATTGAAGTCCCCAACCAGCAAATAGGGGGTGGAAGCTGACCAAGAAGATGAAGAAGATCAGCTCGTGCCATTGGTGTGGATGATGGAATGTATACAGTACAAAGAGAAAACGTGTATCCAGAAAGGGAAAGAGGGACGGCGACAGCTTGGAATGAACTGTTTAAGGGGATTGGTTGATAATGGAGAGTATCATGGAGAAGAATCATGAGTCCATGTGCTGGAGTGCCTTCAACAGAGGGGAGATCATATCGGACGGACTGAAAATGAGGGAGAACAAAGCAGTCATGGGGACACAGCTTTGTTTCCTGAATACAGAAGATGACCGGCGAGTAGGATCGTAAGAGGATCGACAATTCATCCCGATTGGCTCGAATGCCGCGGATATTCCAGTGGATAATGGACATAGGGTGAACAGAAAATGGAGGAATGTGACCAAGGTTGCTGTCAACTCAACGACTGCTCAGAGCTTGCCACCGACAGCATGGAATGGCATTCAGCCGAAGGCAGAAGATCCCGATCCATAGGTTGTTCAGGAGCAGCTCCTGCCACCAGCGATCGGCTGGTTTATCGGCCGCCAGCAGTGCGCCTCGGCGACACAGAAGACGGCTGAGGGCAATTTCTGCCAGGTGGTGCCGTACATGAGACACGCCTTGGCGGAGAAGGAGAGGAACTGGGTTTCTTTCTAGCCTTCTTGGAAGTATGATGTTTAAATGAAGGAGGAACCGATAGTTGGGAAGTTGCAGTATGTAAAAACTTTTCGCAAGTATGCTCTGTTTTCGGAGTCTGTGTCTGACTTTTGGGCTCGAGATTTAGCAGAACCCGACGAAGGGTGAGCCAGAGAGTGGGCAGGCGAAAGTGGTGAGGTTGATCGGGCGATCTTTGCGCTGGCCGATCTGACGACCGTGGCACTAAAGGTGAGGTTCCAAGTGTGCGTGGCTGCCTCCTTTGTTGGCTGAGGAGAAGCAAGGACAGTGCTGTATTTTCCTGTCTGAGGCACGGTGGGCTGTCGACTGGCGAATAATTTTCGAGCAGCATAGGTCGGCACCTTTGCCTTCACTCTTATTTCCTGGATGAGCTTTTCGTCCTTAAAAACGGGGCAATCTCGAGAGGAAGCAGCGTGGTCACCCATACAGTTGATGCAGCGAGGGGATGGAGGTGGACAAGCACCCTCGTGGGCATCCTTGCCACACGTAACACGTTTGGCAGGATTGGAACAGGACTGGCTGGTGTGATTGAACCGCTGACATCGATAGCAACGCGTAGGGTTTGGGACGTAAGGGCGAACGGAAATTATCTCATAGCCTGCTTTGATTTTCGATGGGAGTTGAACTTTGTCAAATGTCAAGAAGACAGTGCGGGTTGGAATGATGTTCGTGTCAACCCTTTTCATAACTATGAACAGCCGTTACGCCCTGGTCAGACAGGTATTGCTGAATTTCTTCGTCAGACAATCCATCGAGGGAGCGTGTATAGAAGACTCCACGCAAGGAATTTAAAGTGCGGTGCGCTTCAGCCCGGACAGGTAAAGTGTGGAGCAGAGAAGTACGCAGCAATTTTTGTGCCTGGAGGGCACTGTTTCTAACAACAAGGTGCCATTCCGTAAACAGGAACAAGACCTTACAGGACCTGCAATTGCGTCGACACCTTTCTGAATAATGAAAGGGTTGACCGTGGAGAAGTCGTGACCTTCGTCAGACCGAGAAACAACAAGGAACTGTGGCAACGATGGAAGAACTGTCTGTGGCTGAGACTCAGTGAACTTACGTTTGTGAGCAGACTTAGTAGAAGGTGAGGAAACCATTGCGGAAGAATCCCCATGATTACCGGCGTCTCCGATGGCGCGCTCCTCCCTTGTGGGGGCCCTCTCTGAGGGCACTCCTATCTTAGGTGATTGTTCACACCTCAGGTCACACCTCCCGACAAACGGACGGAGGGACCAATCGGCACTTTCGGAAGGTATCAGCTCGGGTGATCACCCCTCCCTGGGCCTGGCCATTACCAGGGGGTACGTACGTGTCCTACCTGTCTACCCGGGCGGGGAATTACGCGTTACCCCGTCACCGGCTACGCCAAAAATGCGTGGGTCGGCCTTCAGACACGCACAGGGAGGAAGAAAGAGAAAGGGAAAGGAAAAGGAAAGAGGAGTGGTCTCAAACGCCGCAGCGGAGAAAAGGGTAAAGAGAAGAGGTAAGGGAAAGAGAAGGACCAAGGAAGAATATAGACATACAAGCAGAGAAGGCGAAGAATGCGGTACATTTACGAGCGTCCGTCTCCGGACGTAGGCACAAACCATACTCCCAGAGGGGGAGAAAGGGAAGGGAAGAGCCGGAGCTGACGGGAGGAGGGGCGAAGATGGGGGAGAGGGAAGGATGCGGAAAAGGAAGGTATGCAGCCCGGAAAGGAAGGAGGGCCACATTAGCTCGGGGTCCCGTGCTCGCTATGCACGTATCCACAAAAGAGTTGTGGACCTCCTGGGGGGATTTCCAGAAGTATCAGGCATGTTCCCAAGGGAGGTCAAAATAGAATGATAGACATGCAGGGCCAAAGGGAGAAGTGCTGCAAAGGCTGGGGCCCCGTGGTACCCAAGCACAAACTCACCAAGTAGTTTTCAGCCCCATGGCTGACCAGGTAACTATGTCCAGCCTGACAGGTCAAGAGATATGAGATTATCCCAACCAATGGGTTGTAAGGATACCACTGGTTAGTAGCCTGACGGTTACTCAGTCCATGCTGACCTGACTTCTCACCAGTGCAGGAACGAATGTGACTCAGGGCTCAAGCAATGACCACCAACTCTACCGTGAGTAAACTGCATCCATTTGGCAGTAAGTAGTTAACTGCACACTGCCTGTGTGTAGGCGAAAGTGGTTGTTTTTTTTTGTGATTTTAGGGCGCACAACTTCAATGGTCATTAGCGCCCAGACTACGTTAGGAATGCACCGCGAGGCACAAGTTTAAAACAGCAACTAAAAGGGAATACATGATAAAACATCTACAGGCATAGGATTAAAAAAACAGCATAATCAAATGTCCGTAGACAGGTTGGTCAATTTGATAAAACGAAGAACGCGAGCAGCTGCTACTGGGTCATCCGCTAAAATGGCATCGAGAGTACATGGCAGGCCAAGATCAAGACGCAGTGGAGTAAAATCCGGACAGGATGTTAAAATGTGGCGGACCGTCAGCAAGTGCCCACATGGGCAGAACGGCGCCGGCGCAGCCGTCAGCAGATGGCGATGGCTGAACCGGCAGTGTCCAATTCGTAACCGGGCCAAAACTACCTCCTCCCGCCGAGAGAAGGACGTCCAAGCCGCGGGAAGAGGTTTCAAGTCCCGAAGCTTGTTGTCCGTAAGTGCAGCCCGATCGGCATGCCACAGCGATAAAATGCGCCGACAAATGAACCTGCTATGATCTGATGAAGGGACACAACAAGAAGCTGTCCGAGGCTGGAGGACCGCAGCCTTGGCCGCGGCATCTGCAGCTTCATTCCCAGGGATACCGACATGGCCAGGAACCCACATAAAGCTAACCAGAGAACCGTCGTCCACCAGCTGCTGAAGAGAGCGTTGGATCCGGTGCATGAAAGGGTGAACCGGATACGGATCACTGAGGCTCTGGATGGCGCTCAGGGAATCGGAGCAGATGACATAAGCAGAATGACAGTGGCGGCAGATGTACAGAACAGCCTGGTAGAGGGCAAAGGGCTCAGCTGTGAAGACCGAACAATGGCCGAGGAGCCGGTATTTGAAACTTTGCGCCCCGACAATAAAAGAACAACTGACCCCGTCATTGGTCTTACAGCCATCTGTATAAATGAAGGTCATATTAATGAACTTCGAATGAAGTTAGACAAAACGGGAGCGGTATACTGAACCGGGGGTAACCTCCTTTGGGAGCGAGCTGAGGTCAAGGTGAACACGAACCTGAGCCTGGAGCCAAGGTGGCGTGTGGCTCTCGCCCACTCTGAAGGTTGCAGGGAGTGAAAAATTAAGGTGTTGAAGGAGGCGACGAAAGCGAACTCCAGGGGGTAGCAGGGCAGAGAGATACAACCCGTATTGACGATCGAGGGGGGAGTCAAAAAAGGAACGATAAGACGGGTGGTCGGGCATTTACAGTAGCCGACAGGCATACCGACAAAGCAGTAAATCGCGCCGGTAGGGCAGTGGCAATTCACCGGCTTCAGCATGAAGACTCTCGACGGGACTAGTATAAAATGGAGTGTAAACGGTAGAAATAGAAAATGTAAAAGTGGGGAGAGTAATTCGGACGGCAACTGCCTGCAGGCCGGCGTGCAATGTGATGGGATCGTAGTAAATATCATCCCGGACCATCAACATAACCCCTCCATGAGCCGGAAGACCTACCACAGGGGGTAGGTCAAAACGCACAGAGGTGTAGTGTCCAAGGCAATGTGATCGCATGGGCGTAGCTTAGTTTCCTGGAGGGCTACGACGAGCGGACGGTGCAAGCGGAGCAGCAACTTCAAGTCCTCTCGGTTGGAGCGAATGCTGCGAATATTCCAGTCAATAAGTGCCATCGTGAGAAGAAAAGGAAGATGAAAGAAGGGACCACCTCGAAGGCCGCTGAGGGCCTGCCTTCGAGCGAGTACTGCCGCCGCTATCAGTAGGCGGACCGTCATCGTCCATTGGTTCTAGAGGTTCATCGGCCATCTCGTTAAGATGGCTGGGAGGAGCAGCTTCCTCCGCCGGTGGACGGCCAGATGTTCGGCCGCCAGCAGTGCGGCCAGGCGAAACGGATGACGGCCTGGGGCGGCAACCGCTGGGTGGCGCAGGAGAAGAAATGCGCCGTGGGGGAGAAGGAGAACTGTGCTTCCTATGAGCCTTCTTGAAAGGTCTTTTAGTGGAAGTACTGGTCGACGGCTGGGAGTGCGAGGTACGTAGGAAGTCTGCACGGGACGGTTCCTTCTTGAAGGCCCCTGCATCTGATTTCTGGGTCTTCGTCTTGGCACTAGCTGATGAAGGTGCTTGTGTTGGAGGCGTGACGGGAGGAAGCGGAGACGTCGACCGCGCGATCTTAGCACTGGCCGAACGGACGACCGTGGTGCCGAAGGTCAGATCGCATGTCTGCGTCGCCACCTCCATGGTAGTCCGAGGAGAGGCGAGGACAGTACTGTACTTTCCCGCTGGGAGCAGCGCGGGCTTCCTACTAGCAAATAGCTTGCTAGCAGCCGAGGTGGGCACTTTCTCTTTGACCCGAATTTCGTGGATGCAGCGTTCCTCCTTTTAGATGGGACAGTCGCAGGAGGACGCTGCATGGTCACCCCGACAGTTCACACAACGAGGAGACGGAGGTGGACAGTCACCCTCATGGGCATCCCTGCCACAAGTGACATTTAGCCGCATTGGAACAAGACTGGCGAGTGTGATTAAAACGCTGACACTGGTAGCAGCGCGTAGGTGTCGGGACATAGGGGCGAACAGAAATAACCTCGTACCCCGCTTTGATACGCGACGGCAGCTGACCACTGTCGAAGGTCAACAAAAGTGTCCGAGTCGGTACAAGGTCATTGTTGACCTTTTTTATGACCCTATGGACAGCCGTCACGCCCTGCTCAGCGAGTAAAGACTGAATCTCCTCGTCAGTCAATCCGTCAAGTGATCGAGTATATACCACACCACGGGACGAATTCAAAGTGCGGTGAGCCTCCACCCGGACAGGGAACGTGTACAGGAGTGTGGTCCGAAGCAATTTTTGTGCCTGAAAGGCGCTCTCAGTTTCTAGTAACAAGGTACTATTACGCAACCTGGTACACGACTTGACAGATCCGGCTATGGCATCTACGCCCTTCTGGATAACGAAAGTGTTGACAGAGGAAAAATCTTTTCCGTCCTCAGATCGAGAAACTACAAGGAACTGTGGGGCAGGCGGTAGTACTTTTGTCACTAGTGGCTGGTCAAGTTTCCGTTTATGGGCAGAAGTCGAGAGAGAGGAAGAGAAATCCATTGCGAAGGAATCTCCCATGATTGTTAGCGTCTCCGATGGCGCGCTCCTTTCTTGTGGGGACCCTCTCAGAGGGCACTCCTGCCTTAGGTGAATGTTTACACCTCAGGTCACACCTTCCGAGAAACAGACGGAGGGACCAATCGGCATGGTCAGAAGGTATCAGCTCAGGCAATCACCCCTCCCTGGGCCTGGCCTTTACCAGGGGGTACGTGCGTGCCTTACTTGTCTACCCAGGGCGGGGAATTACGCGTTACTCTGTCACCGGCTACGCGTGCGAACGCGTGAGTCGGCCTTCAGGCGCGCACAGGGAGGAAGGAAGAAGAGGAAGAAGGAGAGAGAGGACAGACTGTCTCAAACGACGAGGCGGAGACCAGAGTAGGCAAGGAGAAGGCAATGAGAAAGCAAGGAGAAGAAGACAAGGGAAAGAGGAAGGAAGACAGTGAGATGGAGAAGAGCAAAGAAAGGAAGGAAGAAACGGGAAGTGAAAAAGCAAAATGACCACAAATAGAGGTCGTGGAACCGTCCGTCTCCGGACGCAGGCGCTAACTACCCCCTTAAGGGGGCGGGACTCCTTTTAGTCGCCTCTTACGACAGGCAGGAATACCTCGGGCCTATTCTAATCCCCGGACCTGCAGGGGGGGTGGTTGATCTGTCGACCGAGAAATGCATCAAGGATAGCCAGGAACAGACACAGGAGAACCACTGGGTCACTATATCAGCCCCAAGGATAGGTCGAGAAATCTGATGACGGAGTACACACCATTGAGTGCTTCCTGACAAGAGGCAGTAGTGAATTTGGAGTTCATAGCAGGGACACTATGAACTACAATTTTGACTCCAATGCTGGATGTCCGTTGCATTAGTGGATCTCCCCTTATCACACACCTCACAGACGAAATTGTCAGTAGAGCGACCTTGACGGAAACTGGGCTGATAACCAAAATATCGACGATCTAGTTACTGATACAACCATATGCTCGAGCAACTTGCAGGTAACATTAGCGAGACTAAGTTATAGCTGTCATTCTCAATGTGGTGTTTCAGTACCACGATGCTCTCGCTCTCACCACGAAGACGAGCTCTCACCCTCGCTCCAAATATAGTTGAATATGGCAAGGACACGACGCTGGCAGTCCACCAGCAGGCGTTTGAGCTTTCGGCTGTGCATGCAATCTGCCCCTCAAGCTATGTTAGAGAAAGTGCTGGCACGTTGAGGAATTCCCACACATACAGGCACAATACAGCCAGTGTAAATGCAATGAGGTGCTCCATCAATTGATGTCTCACAGCATTGGCGAGCTCATCTGATCTGAAATGGCGACAGTAATTTCTGAAGTCTACCAAGATTACTGTCATCCGACAGCCGATAGAATGGACGTGATTCTGGACAGCTGCATCGAGTCAGGGTGCTAAAGGCGATGGCAGCAGCAAAGTAATTCCAGTTACAATTCCTAACTGACTATCTCTGTATGTCCAGATGATTGGTGCTGTTTGACAACTTTCGGTAAAGACCACTATCACGTGTCATGTTGGACTCTCCAACAGAGGGGAGAAGACCACAGCTACAAATGGTAAGAGCTATGGCGAAGACCATCCACTTTTCATTATGCTGTACCACGCTTCCTCAACAGCTTCATGGAACGTTTGTTTATTGCTACTGGCTTTGCTCCATTACTGCTATTTAGTAGGTACGAAGAGTATACATACCGCGAACAGGTGGCATGTCGTGATGGATAAGCCAATGGCAAATCCAGCACTGCCTCTGGCAGACCTGGCGCCAAACACCGTCATCATCAAGAAGAATGTTATGAAAGCCTCCACGAAGACCGCCTGCGTCAGCGTCAAATGTGGGCTGACTGTCGTCACATCTAATGTCGACTCAGACTCCTCTGGTGTCAGCGCCTGGAATAAACAGCAGACTGAACATTTAGCCCTTCAGTAACTATTGTACAGCTCAATGACTACTATCACTCGTCTCAACGACGAAGACTTCTATTCCGCAGTGGGGCAAAGGTGAATTCCTGTTCAAGTTGGAAAAAGGCATTTATCAATCTGCTGCCCTCTAATGTGAGAAGATGCCTGAAACTGCACGCTATTTTGAAACTAATCAATTAACAAGCAATGGTTAATATGCTAACTTGCTTTATCCCCATACAAACTCGAATCATTAACAATTTATATGTTCGGGCAGAACGTGAGTGAATCACATTCTAATTTAAATGTTAGTCAAACTGAACTGTACTTACCGAAAACGTAAAGAGGGACAGGAAGGACGAAGTAAACTGGCCTTTATTATGGAACACCCATTGCCTCAATGTCAAAAACTTTACTGAAAGTTATGTAGCTGTTCCGACCGAAACAGAAGGTATCTGAAAGCGTTCTTTTAAAATTTTCCTGGAATGGACCGATTTGGGCTAAATGAAGTTCGCAGAAACCAAAGCGGTATAATCGCAGCACAGAGCAGTGAGTGCTGCACAATTGGGCCTGCTTCACACGCAATGATTTCTTCCGTGGGACGAACTGCTCTGTGCTGGGGTTATTGACAGTTTGGCATCGTCAACAGTTGTCGGTTGGCTAAGAGCTGTTAAGGTAAGCCGAACGGAATCTAAGTTTTCAACAGAGCAGAGCATCAAAGTAGAACGGGCACTTTATTCACAAATTTATTGTAAATATGTGATAGCGTTTACGTCCACTACGTTTTAGACCACACATTACGACGTATGAAATGTAACCATCTTCGTAAAGGTTTTAAACTTTTAAAGATGTTAATATGCGTCACCGTTCATATTAGGAGGAAGCGTTAGTACCACGCGCTATCTTGTATCTGTGGTGATTAGTATCGGCTGCACAACTGTTGGCTGTTTCTGCTGTTCATAGGCGCATGTTGCTACAGTATTAGTTTAACCGGACTAGAATGGACAATCTTACCTACTTGTGCAATCTGTATCTAAGAATATCAGTAAGTTGGGTTCCATCAGGTTACTCAAAAATAATCTTCCAAGTCTGTCTGAAGAATTAACGAGTAACAAGAACTAGTTACATGTTTCAATGAGCTGAATTGCCTGAGACGTGTACTAACTTTACGATTAAATACGATAGGTATTATATTTTGACGAAAATAGAACTTTTGCTTTTAGGCGATGTGTATTGAATGTGAAAAATATTGCGAAACTATACGTACACACAAACCAGTGAGTTTACGGCGTTTATGAGAGTGGTTATGCCCGTGTCTGGAGCCACAGATCAAATTCGCCAAGAGCTGTACACAGTTCACCGCCGCCTTCGGTTCATTAGTGATGGGACCCAGTACCTGCTTGTCACAGTGTGCACGAAGATTGTCAAATTAACTAAATCATGCCGAACTCCTATTTCTCCTACCTGGCGCCTTTTGAAGACTTTTCCTTCTCTCTGTAGAAGATGTCGGTCGGTCGCGGATTCTCCATGTTATACTTTATCTCTTGTAATCGAGGGTAGTTGCTACTTTTCTGTAAGGAGCGCTCAAACTGTTTCAGAAGGAATGCATTATTTCTTGCTGTGCCTGCCATACAATGCAGTATGTGATGCTGCAGTCCAAAGACTTAACATTTTGCCATTGACAGTCCATTTTATATTCTCACTAGATCTTATTTCACTGGCCGAACAGCGAAACTTGTCTAGAAAGGTATTTTCATTCTGCAGCAGAGTGTACACTGAAACTTCTTGGTGGATTAAAATTGTGCCGGACCGAGAACCTCACTCGGGACTTTGCGTTTTGCGGGGAAGGGCTCTACCGGTTTAACTACCCAGGCACGACTCTGGACCTGTCCTAGCAGTATTACGTTCACAAGTATCTTGTCTCTTAACTTCTAAACTTCACAGCTCTCCTGCTAATCTTTCAAGACCAGCAACCCCCGGGAAGATCGCCAGGCTCTTTCTAAGCCATGTCTCCGCAATATCCTTCCCTTCAGGAGTGCTGGGCTTGCAAGGTTCGCAGGAGAGCTGCTGTGAATTTTGGAAGGTAGGAGACGAGGTACCGGTGGAAGTAAAGCCGTGAGGACGGGTCATGCGTCGCGCCTGGGTACCTCAGTCGTACTTTCCCACAAAAAGAAAGTTCCTGAGAGTATCGATCCAGCACACAGTTTCCATCTGCCAGGAAGTTTCAAAACTAATCTACTTTTAGACTTTAGTTTCCTAATGATAAATTCCTCAGCCTCGCTAGATTTAATTCGACAACATTCCACTACCAATATTTTGGTTTTACTCATGGTTTTGTTACATCCTTTCAAGACACTCTCCATTCCGTTTAACTGCTCTTCCTACTCTTGTTTTTGACAATTAGTGTCACTGGGAAGCCTCAGTTTTTATTTCTCGAAACTTGATAATGCCGCGTCCAAATTTTTCTATGCTTCCCTGTTTGATTACTGTACAGATTAATAATGCGGACAGGCTACAACCTTGTCTCACTCTTCTACCACTGCTTCCCTTTCACGTCTCCACTCGTGTTCTGTCTGGTTTCTGTAGAAACTATATACAACTTCACACTTCCTGTATTTTACCCCAACCACCTACCACTTTCAGAATTCCAAAGAGTACTCCAGTAGATATTGTCAAGAGCTTTCTCAAAATCTACAAAAGCTAAAAAACTTACGTTTGTCTTTCACCGACCTGCCTTCAAAGCGTAGTCGTTGAGTCAGTATTACTTCGACAGTTCCTACAATTCTCCGGAAACCATATTGATCTTCCCCGGGGTCTGTATCTACCAGTTCTTACGATTCATCTGTAAATAATGTGCAATCTGCAGATACGACGTACTAAATTGATAGTGCGGCAATATTCACACGCGTCTGCACCTGCTTTCTTTGGAATTTTAATTCTAACAATCTAAGTTTGAAGGTATTTCGCCTGCCTTACCTTTTGCATACCAGGGATATTAGTTCTGTTATGGCTAATTCTCCCAACGATATCAGTTGTGACGGAATGTCTTACTCCAAGGGCTTTGTTTTGGCTTAGGTCTTTCAGTGTTGTCTTCAATTATTTTCGTAATATTCTCCCATATATTTCTCTTATGTTTCCAACCAGTTTATTTCCTTTATATGGATCCTATATGTATTTCCACCTTTCATATGTCCCTTTTTTGCACAGTACTGATTATCAGATCTTTATATTCATACAACTCTCTTCTCTAAAGGTAGATGGGGTGATTGGTTTAAAAACGGGGGAAAGGGACCGAACTGTAAAGTCATTGGTCCCTTGCTCCAAACAGAACAATTACCCAAGGGAAAGAAGAAAGACTTACAGCACCATAACAGGAGAAAGGAAGAACCAGGAGAATGACAGGACAACAAACTACAATGGACGAAACAGAACAAGAAAACCAGAGACGCAAGAAACAAGGAGAAGAGACTAAAAGAAAGATTACCATGACTGGTCGACCATGAGAATAAAAAAGGAGAAGCCAGCCACTCGGCAGCACATTAAAACACCCAAAAACCATAGGGTTGAGGACAGAGGGACAATGGACATGCACTAAAACTCAGATTAATAAAACCCACCCTCACGAATAAAACCTAAAATTAAAACTTCTGTTGAGGCATTGTCGCCCAACACCGAAGGTAGTGTGCTGGAAAGTTAGAAGTCCCCGAAGAGCTGATAAAAGTGGCCAGTCCAGCAAGAGGTGGACGACTGTCATTTAGGAGCCACGCCACAGCGACACTGCGGTGGGTCCTCGCAATGGAGGCGGTAACCATGTGTGACACGTATGGCCAATGCGGAGTCCACAAAGGTCAACTGATTCCCTGCGAGAAGGCCGCAGGAGAGACTTCCAAGTATCTGCAGTCTCCTTAATGACATGCAGCTTCTTGTGCATACTGTTATGCCACTCAATCTCCCAAAGCCGGAAACACTTGCGGCGTAAGACAGAACGCAGGTCAGTTTCAGAGATGTCCATCTCCAGGAGCGGTTTCCACGTAGCTTGTTTGGTCAGCCGGTCAACAAGTTCGTTGCCTGGAATTCCGACGTGTCCTGGAGTCCACACGCCACTGAACGACTGGATCATTCCAGGGCAGTGAGGGGTTCCTGGATGTTCGCTACCAATGGATGGCGAGGGTAGCACTGGTCAATGGCTTGCAAGCTGCTCATTGGGTCACAACAAAGAACAAACGACTCATCAGAACAGGAATGGATGTACCGAAGTGCACGAGATATGGCCACAAGATCTGCAGTGAATACATTGCAGCAAGCAGGCAAAGAATGCTTTTCAATATGTCCTCTATGGACATAGGAGAAACCAACATTACCATCAGCCATCGAGCCGTCTGTGTAAACTTTAGAGCCCCAAAACGCCAAGAATCGAAGGAAAGTGACAGCAGAGGGGTAGGGTTAACAGTCCTTAGGGTCTTGCAAAAGGTCCAGACGAAGCTTTTGCCGAGTTTTGTTTTGTTGGTTGGTTGGTTGGTTGTTTGAGGTTAAAGGGACCAAACAGCAAGGTCATCAGTCCCTTGTTTCAAATAGACTCAATTCTGCTAACGGGACATCTCAGAAAAGTCAGAACAATAAAACGGAAAAAGGGGAAACGTAAAAGGGCAGTCACGTTGTCAATAGTAAAAACAAATGAGGGAAGTTGGCAAGAGAACGAACCCAACACTATGCTGAAGCAGCATGGGCAAGACCACCTGTGACAAAAGGTACAACTGCAATAATGCAGAAAGTACGAATGGGAATAGAAAAACTAACCAAGCCTTAAAAAGAAGAGGTAAAAACAGAGTAAAAGGGAAAGAAAAGAGGATTCCGGTCAGGGAGGTGAATCGGGAATCTCTGAACACTGCCTAAAGTGGGAGACACCCAAACACTCACCGCCCTGCCCCAACACCAGAGGGAGATTAAAAACTTTAAAACTGAGAATAAAAACCACTCTCCCGGAGGAAACCTAGAACCAGAGACACCATCCGGGAATCGTCAGCCAACATCAAAGGTAAAGTGTGGGGGAGTCTGTACTTAGCACGCAGAGCCAAAAGAAGGGGGCATTCAACCAAAATGTGGGCCACTGACTGGAAGGCTCCACAACCACATAGCGGGGGTGGCTCATCACGCAAAGGGAAACCATGGGTCAGCCTGGTATGGCCAATGCGGAGACGACACAGTGTGGTCGAGTCCTTGCGGGAGAGGCGAAAGGAAGAACGCCATGGGCCTGGATTCACCTTAATGGCACGAAGTTTATTAGACAGTGGAGTAGCCTCCCAAGAATTGGCCCATGACTGTGCAAAGTGGGATTTGATGTGAAGCCGTAAATCCGCTGCAGGAGGGGTTACTGAAAACGGGGGGTAAGTAACTGCTCCCCCAGCCAAACGATCAGCGAGCTCATTACCCGGGATACCCACATGGCCCGGGACCCATAGGAAGTCAATGGAACAAGCAGCACGGTGAAGATCAGCGAGATGGTCATGGATGGCAGAGACCAAGGGGTGGCGCGAAAAACACCGGTCAATAGCAAGAAGGCCACTCATCGAGTCCATACATAACAAAACGCGGTTGTGTTGGGATTGTTTAATAAAGGTAAGGGCCCGGGAAATTGCCATCAATTCCGCAGTAAACACCCCACATGAGGATGGCAGTAGATGATTTTCCGTTCCAACAAAGGACGTGAAGGCATACCCAACATGATCAGCAGATTTAGAGCCATCAGTGTAAAGAACAACAGCATCCCGAAACTCCCATAAAATTTGGCGGAAAAAGGAACGGAACACCACCGGGGGGGATGGAATCTTTCGGACCGCGGCGGAGATCCATCCGAATTCGAGGCCGAGGAACTAACCAAGGAGGGGTGGAGGGGAGGGAGCGAGGAAGACAGGACAAAGAAGGAAGCCGAAAATCACGGTTAAGAGACGCAAGGCGCAGTCCAACCGGTAAACCCGCCCGAGGGCGGGAGTCAGGCGGGCGACGTCCATGGTCTGGGAATAGGATAGAATAGGAAGGATGAGCGGGAGAAGAACGGATAGTAAGGGCATAAGACACCAGAAGCTGGGACCGCCGAACAGAAAGGGGGGGGGATCCCAGCTTCAACCAGGAGACTATCAACAGGGCTAGTAGGGAAGGCACCGGTGGCCAAACGGATACCACGATGGTGGACCGGATCCAGCACGTGCAGCGTGGAAGGAGCAGCTGAACCATAAACTTGACAACCATAGTCCAAACGTGACAGAACTAGAGCACGATAAAGACGGAGGAGGAGGGAACGGTCCGCACCCCAAGAGGAGTGGGCAAGGAAGCGAAGGACATTGAGTTTACGGAAACATCCTACCTTCAGGAGTCTGATATGGGGCAGCTAAGTGAGCTTGTTGTCGAAAAGAAGACCTAGGAAACGAAACTGTGGAACCACAGGCAATCTTTGTGCAGCGAGATAGAGCTCTGGATCAGGGTGGACCGTAGTACGGCGACAGAAGTGGACCACCCGCGATTTTAAAAGAGAGAATTGAAACCAGTGTGAGAGGGTCCATGCAGAGGCACGCCGTATAGCCACCTGGAGCTGCCGTTCTGCAGATGGCATCGAGGAGGAACTAACCCAAATGCAGATATCATCCACATACAGGGCAGGGGCGACCAAGGGACCGACAGAGGCCTCAAGTCCATCGATAGCAACGAGGAAAAGAAGGACACTCAAGACAGAACCCTGTGGGATACCCGTCTCCTGGGTCCGTGGAGAACTAAAAGCAGTACCAACTCGAACTCTGAATGACCGATGGATCAGGAACTGGCGGATAAAAATCGGGAGTGGGCCCCGAAGACCCCACTGATGAAGGGTTAGTAAGATGTGATGGCGCCAGGCCGTGTCATAGGCCTTGCGAAGGTCAAAAAACACTGCAACCAAATGGCGGCGCTGGGAAAAAGCCTGCCGAACTGCGGATTCCAAGCGAAGTCAATGATCGATTGGAGATCGTCCCTCTCGAAAGCCACACTGGTAAGGGGACAATAGATCCCGAGATTCGACGACCCAAGTGAGCCGACGGGCTACCAGCCGTTCAAGTAACTTACAACCAACATTGGTCAAACTAATTGGCCGATAGCTGTCAACAGATAGGGGGTTCTGACCAGGCTTAAGGACAGGAACCACAATGCTATCCCTCCACTGAGAAGGGAAGTCACCCTGGAGCCAGATACGGTTAAACACCCGAAGAAGATGGTGCCGTTGTGGAGCACTGAGATGTTTAAGCAGCTGGTTATGAATGGAATCTGGGCCAGGGGCCGTATCGTGAGAAGAAGATAGAGCAGAAAGAAATTCCCATTCAGTGAAAGGTTCGTTGTAAGATTCTGACTCACAAGTGGTGAAACATAAGGTGACAGCTTCAGCCTGCTGTTTTTGATGAAGGAAAGCAGCTGGATAGGAGGCCGACGCTGATGCCACTGCAAAATGGGTCGCAAGATGTTCTGCGAGAACTAATGGGTCCGTACAAATGCCATCTGGGAGGTGAAAGCCTGGGAGCGTGGACTGCCGATGGCAACCTTGGAGAGAGCGAAGTGTAGCCCATACCCGTGACAGAGGGACAGTGGAACCAAGGGAAGAAACTAATCGATCCCAACATATCCGCTTGCCCTGTTTGATTAAATAACGGGCTTTAGCGCGAAGGCGCTTAAAGGTAGAAAGGCTGGCTACGGACGGGTGCCTCTTAAAGTGTTGCAAAGCTCGACGGCGATCACGGATGGCAATGGCAATGGCCGTACTCCACCACGGGACTTGCCGACGACGAAACTGTCCAGATGAGCGCTGGACAGCAAGGTTAGCAGCGCGAACAATCGCGTCAGACACGTCACGTAGGACGTCATCAATACAACCCGACAAAGAGGGAGAAAACTCGACCTGTGCAGTGTATAGAGGCCAATCGGCGCGGTGGAAAGACCAACGAGGTAACCTGTCCATCGGGGAGCGGGAAGGGAGCGTGATAACCAACGGGAAATGGTCACTATCACAAAGGTCGTCGTGTGGCGACCAGTGTAATGAAGGGAGGAGAGAGGGAGAAGAAAGAAAGATCAATGGCAGAAAAGGTACCATGACCAGCACTGAAATGAGTAGGGGAGCCATCATTAAGAAGGCACAGGTCGTGGTCTGCAATAAATTGGTCTATAAGAAGACCTCGTCTAGATGGAAAGGCACTGCCCCACAAAGGATGATGAGCATTAAAATCCCCAAGGAGGAGGAAGGGAGGAGGAAGTTGCTGAAGAAGGGTGGTTAAGGCAGCAGGTGTAAGAGTCCTGTCAGGAGGGAGATAAAGATTGCATACTGTGACTGCAGAGTCTAGGTGGACCCTAACAGCAACCGCTTCCAATGTAGTTTGGAGAGGAATCCACGTGCTAGCAATGTCTGTACGGACCAACGTACAAACGCCACCAGAAGCCCGCAAGGGTCAGACCCGATTTCGACAGAAAACACGGAACCCACGGAGGGTCGGTGAGTGAGCATCAGTAAAATGAGATTCCTGGAGAACCACACAAGCTGCTGAGTAGGACGAAAGAAGGGATTTCAATTCCGGAAGGTGACGATAGTAGCCATTACAATTCCATTGGAGAACCACAGAACGATGGTTTAAATGAGGGCTGAACACGCTAAATCCAGTCATACCGCCAGGTCCCCACCCGTCACCGACAAGGAGGGGGTGACATCCATAAACGACAGGTCAGAATCCGGTTGTGAAGTCGGGGAAGGGACCTCCGGTGACACCAGAGGCTCTTTGTCCTGGGACTTATGTTTCTTCTTCTTTTCAGGCTGAGATCGAGGAGGGCTGTGTGGCATAATGGAGCCAGCTGCAGCAAGATCAGGAACAGAAAGAGACCGGGCGACCTGGGGGCCGATAGACCGCGGCTCTCGCAGTCGCCGCGCTGCAGCAGACCTTTGACCTGGAAGGTGCCGGGAAGGGGCATCCCGGGAGAGGCGCCCTTGACCGGCAGACGCCGAAGGAGTGGGACACTTCTCCGGCTGGGGAGGGGGAGCAGCGCCCAGAGGAGAAGGTGTGGGAGCCGCAGGGGAGGGGGGAAGGAGAGGGGTCCGGGATGGGGGTAAGGAAGGGGGAGGAAGGGATGAAGATGTAACCAAGGCGTAACTAGATGTCATGGACACAGGGTGCAATCGTGCATATTTCTTACGGGCCTCTATGTAGCTTAAACGATCAAGGGACTTATACTCCTGTATCTTTTTTTCTTTCTTATAGACTGGGCAATCTGCTGAACGTGGAGAATGACTACCATGACAATTTACACATACAGGAGGGGGAACACAGGGACTCCCCTCATGGAGTGGACGTCCACAGTCACCACAGAGAGGGTCCTGGGAACAGCGAGAAGACATGTGGCCAAAATGCAAGCACTTAAAACACCGCATAGGAGGTGGGATGTACGGCTTCACATCACTGTGATAGACCATAATCTTAACTTTCTCAGGAAGGGTATCCCCTTCAAAGGCCAGTATAAAGGCACCAGTATCAATACGATTATCTTTAGGACCCTTCTGAACACGCCGAACAAAGTGAACACCCCGCCGTCCGAGATTGTCCCGAAGTTCCTCATCAGTTTGAAGGATGAGGTCTGTGAAAAATCACACCTTGTACCATATTTAGAAACTGGTGAGGGGTAATGGACACGGGAATTGTGCCAAGATGGGTACAGGCACGAAGGGCCGCAGATTGGGCAGCCGCAGCAGTTTTTATCAGCAACGAACCCGACCGCATCTTGCTCAGGGAGTCCACTTCGCCGAACTTGTCTTCAATGTGTTCCACAAGGAATAAAGGTTTGACACTGGTGAAAGTATCTCCATCAGTCCTGGTGCAAACTAGATAACGGGGGAAAGGTTTTGCCCCTAGACGACGGGCCTGACCCTCCTCCCAGGGGGTAGCCACGGAAGGGAAGGCCGAAGGGGCAAGAGAAGCAGCACTTGAGGAATCAGTACCACGCAGAGAGACGGCCGCAGAAGAGCAACCAGAGTTTTGGACCCGTATGCGTTTCATCTGCATAGCGTCCGCCCTGATACCACCCACTCCGATCAGGGGCTCTCCTCACGGGCGCCACCCATCCACAGCAAGGGCCGTCTGGCACGGCGGCCATTGCCGGGAGTTCCGATGCTCCAGGATGACGAGCAACCACTCCAAGGCATGCATGAGGAGGTCACAGCTCAGGTATCAGAAGTGTGATCCCTGTGTTCAGGGGGCTCAACCAAAAGGGTACATAGCGACCCCACCACACGGGCTGGCTATCGTGCTGGCTATGCACCCTAGCATCAGACAACGACGTAAAAGAAAAGGTGGAATGTACTAGGAGGGCACACGTCGGAGACACTAGGTAAGGTGCTCTTCCCCAAATGGCTCACACTACGGAAGAGAAATTTTGGAATGGAGGTCAAACCCCAGAGGGGGACCAAGGAATGCCAAAAGGAGGAGATTTTTTTTTTTTTTTTTTTTGGTAGGGTTTAAGGGCGCTCAACTGCTGAGGTCATTAGCGCCCAGTCACTGGTGTTAGAGCACAAGGAACCTGCTAAAACTCAAGGGGATGGGGGGACATCAAAAGGACCTGACAAAGATGCAGATGAAATAAGTAAAAAGGTTAAATGTCTTTGGTCAAGCCAGTTAAAGTTATAAAACGCAGAAGACGAGCAGCTGCTCGAGCGTCATCAGCTAAAACATCCGGTAAAGTAGATGACAGGGACAGGACAACACGAAATTGACTAAAACGGGGACATGACAATAAAACATGGCCCACTGTTAATGCCTGACCACAAGGGCACTGCGGGGCTGGGTCACCGGAGAGCAGGTAGCGGTGGCTAAACCGGCAATGCCCAATCCGCAACCTGGTCAGAAGGACCTCCTCGCGCCGAGATGGTCGGGAGGAAGTTGTCCAAGCAGTTGGGAGTGGTTTTACTGCCTGGAGCTTGTTTCCTTGGAGGGATGACCAAGCATCCCACCACAAGGACACAAGCCTCTTACATACATCCCCACAAACGTCAGATGACGGGACACAATGGGAGGCTGGCCGAGGCTGGAGAACTGCAGCCTTGGCTGCAGCATCCGCAGCCTCATTCCCAGGCACTCCTACATGTCCGGGGACCCACAGAAAGCTGACAGAACCGCCATTATCAGCGAAACAATGGAGGGACTGCTGTATTCGTTGAATCAAGGGATGGACCAGATAGGGAGCCCCAAGGCTCTGAAGAGCACTGAGTGAGTCAGTGCAGAGGACATACGATGAATGGCGGTGGCGGCGGGCATACTGAATGGCCTGATGGAGAGCAAAAAGCTCAGCCGTAAAGCTGGAACATTGGTCAAGGAGCCGGTATTTAAAGGTGGCGGTCCCGACGACAAAGGCACAGCCGACACAATCGTCAGTTTTGGAGCCATCGGTGTAAATAAAGGTGTGACCAGCAAGTCGAGCACGAAGTTCGACAAACCGTGAGCAATACACTGCAGCTGGAGTACCCTCCTTCGGGAGTGAGCTGAGGTCGAGATAAATACGAACCGGAGCCTGGAGCCAAGGTGGTGTCGGGCTCTCACCCTCTCTGAAGGTGGTAGGGAGGGCAAAATCCAATTGTCGAAGCAGGCGACGGAAGCGGACTACGGGGGGGCAGCAGGGCAGACACATACGACCCGTACTGACGGTCGAGAGAATCGGTGAAGAAGGGCTGGTAAGAGGGGTGGTCGGGCATAGACAACAGCCGGCAGGCGTACCGACACAGCAGTACGTCGCGCCGGTAGGTCAATGGTAACTCAGCAGCTTCAGCATAAAGACTCTCGACAGTTGGTGGATGGAGTTGAGCCGGCGTAAGAGGGATGGCCGAGCGGACGAGTAGACGAAGCTCCCATAATCCAGCTTCGATTGGACTATGGACCGATACAAGCGAAGCAGGACAGTGCGATCCGCTCCCCAAGATGAACCACTAAGGGAACGTGTACAACGGGCCGCCAAATAAGAGACGTGCAGAGACCAACAAAGTTTCCTGTCCAACATGAGCCCTAGAAACTTCGTTGTTTCCACGAATGGGAGAACAACGGGACCGAGATGTAAGGATGGCGGAAGGAACGCTTTATATCGCCAAAAGTTGATACAAACCGTCTTCTCTTCAGAGAACCGGAAGCCATTTGCCACGCTCCATGAGTAGAGGCTGTCTAGACAACGCTGGAGGCAGCGCTCCAGGAGGCATGTTCTCTGGGCACTCCAGTAGATCGCGAAGTCATCGACAAAGAGAGAGCCTGAGACATTAGGTGGAATGCAATCCATAATTGGATTGATTGCGATGGCAAAAAGGGCTACGCTCAAGACGGAGCCCTGAGGCACTCCGTTCTCCTGGAGGAAGACGTCGGACAATACGGAACCCACACGTACCCTAAACTTTCGATCCGTTAAAAAGGAGTCAATAAAAAGGGGCAGACGACCGCGTAGGCCCCACTTGTGCATAGTGCGGAGGATACCTCCTCTCCAACAGGTATCATAAGCCTTCTCCAAGTCGAAGAACACGGCTACCGTTTGGCGCCTTCGCAAAAAGTTGTTCATGATGAATGTCGACAAGGTCACAAGGTGGTCAACAGCGGAGCGGCGGCGACGAAAGCCGCATTGGACATTAGTAAGTAGTCGTCGAGATTCAAGAATCCAAACTAACCGAGCATTAACCATGCGCTCCATCACCTTACAGACACAGCTTGTAAGAGAAATGGGGCGGTAACTAGAAGGAAGGTGTCTATCCTTTCCGGGTTTGGGTATAGGAACAACAACGGCGTCACGCCAAAGCATGGGGACCTGACCTTCGGTCCAGACGCGATTGTAGGTACGAAGAAGGAAGCTTTTGCCCGCCGGAGAAAGGTGTGCCAGCATCTGAACGTGAATGGCATCTGGCCCCGGAGCAGAGGACCGGGACAGTGCAAGCGCACGTTCGAGTTCCCGCATAGTAAAGGGGGCATTGTAAGTCTCCAGATTCAGCGAGTGGAAGGAAGGTCGCCGAGCCTCGTCTGCCTCTTTCCTGGGAAGGAAGGCAGGATGGTAATGGGCGGAGCTTGAAACCTCCGCGAAAAAGCGGCCAAAGGCGTTGGAGACAGCCACAGGATCAACAAGGACCTCATTACCTGAGGTCAGGCCAGGTACTGAGGAGTGGGCCTTAATGCCCGACAGCCGGCGCAGGCTACCCCAAACAACGGAAGAGGGAGTAAAACAGGTAAAGGAGCTCGTGAAAGAGGCCCAGCAAGCTTTTTTGCTGTCTTTGATGACTCTACGGCATTGCGCTCGGAGTCATTTGTATTCAATACAATTTGCCAACGTAGGATGGCGGCGAAAGGTGCGTAAAGCACGTCGTCGAGCACGGATAGCGTCCCTACAAGCCTCGTTCCACCAGGGGACGGAAACGCGACGTGAAGAAGAAGTAGTACGAGGTATGGAACGTTCGGCAGCATTGATAATAACAGCCGTGAGGTATTCGACCTGACTGTCACAACTGGAAAAATCGCGGTCCGGAAAGGTCGCCAGGGAGGAGTAAAGTCCCCAGTCAGCTTTCAGTATGTTCCAGCGCGAAGGACGTGGGGATGGTGTGTGGTGCAGGAGACGAACGACACAGGGGAAGTGGTCGCTCGAATAGGTGTCAGAAAGGACATACCACTCGAACCGACGGGCAAGAGTGGTAGAACAGATCGCGAGGTCCAAGTGGGAGTAGGTATGAGTGGAGTCCGAGAGGAAAGTCGGGGCGCCGGTATTGAGGCAGACAAGAGTGAGATGGTTGAAGACATCCGCCAAGAGTGAGCCTCTTTGACAGGATGCAGGAGAGCCCCAAAGGGGATGATGGGCATTGAAGTCGCCAAACAATAAGAACGGCGGGGGAAGCTGATCGATCAGGTGCATCATGTCAGCCCGACTAACAGCAGATGACGGTGGAGTGTAGACGGTACAAACTGAAAAAGTAAAAGCAGAAAGAGTAATGCGGATAGCTATTGCTTGGAGTGGGGTGGTCAATGGGATGGGATGGTAATAGACATCGTCCCGAACGAGCAACATGACCCCACCATGAGCTGGGATACTGTCCACAGGGGCGAGGTCATACCGCTCCGAGGTATAGTGGGAAAAGGCAATACGGTCATTTGGGCGCAACTTGGTTTCCTGGAGACCAAGGACGAGCGGACAGTGCAGGCGGAGGAGCAGTTGTAATTCCTCCCGATTAGATCGAATACCTCTTATGTTCCAATGAAACAACGCCATTGCTAGTCAAAAAGTTGGGGGAACGAGACGGGGAAGAGCTGGTCACCTCGATGGCCGCGGAGGGCCAGGTTGCGAGGCAACAACGCTACAACTGACGGCAGGCGGATCCGGTTCCATCGACTCGTCGCCAGCTGCAGCCACTGTCCCTGATTGTGTAGGAGTGGCCGCATCATTTGCCGACAAAAGGCCGGCGGAACGCCTGGCAGCAGAGCGTCCCGGCGAAACTGAGGACGGCCGGGAGCAGCGACTCACGGATGAAGCGTCAGATGAAACGCGCCGGGGTGGAGAGGGGGATAGAGATTTCTTCTTGGAGGCCTTCTTGGAAGGCCGAGGAGGCACAGGGATGGTGGGCTGGACCCGAAGAAGGTCCTCACGCACGGGGTCCGTTTTGGAACGCCGGACCTCGGAAGCTGGGGTCCGGAACGTTTCCCCGATGGACGCCTGAGAAGAGGATCGCTTCTCAGGTGGCGTGGGGGGAGGAGGAGGAGGAAGGGTAGCCCCTGGGGCAGGGGGGGTGGGGGCCGCGGGGGAGGAGGAGTTGGAAGGGAGGGATTTGGGAGGCAGAGGCAGAGCCCCCTGACGGGCAGAGGAGGCAGATGGGGGACAGGATAGAGGTGAGGATACAGCGGAAGGAGTGGACACAACTGAGGCAAACGAAGTGGCCAGTGACACGGGATGAAGGCGGTCATACTTCTTCCTGGCCTCAGAATAAGAGAGCCGATCCAAAGTTTTGATTTCTTTTATCTTTTTCTCCTTTTGATAGGCGGGGCAGTCTGGGGACCTAGGCGAGTGGACGCCAGGACAATTAGGGCACCGAGGTGGTGGGGTGCAAGTATGTTCCTCACGAAGAGGACGTCCACAGTCGCCACAAAGGGGCTCAGCCTCACACCGGGACGACATGTGCCCAAAGGGCAAACACCTAAAACAGCGCATAGGAGGCGGGACGTAAGGTCGCACGTCGCACCGGTAGCACATCACCTTTACCTTCTCCGGGAGAACGTCCCCCTCGAAGGCGAGGATAAAGGCCCCGGTGTCGATGCGACGGTCTTTGGGGCCACGCTGGACTCGCCGGACGAAATGCACGCCGCGGCGCTCCAGGTTGGCCCTGAGCTCCTCATCAGATTGTAGCAGGAGGTCACGATGAAAAATAACCCCCTGCGTCCTATTTAGTGCCAGATGTGGGACAATGGAGACTGGGATGTCCCCTAGGCGGTCGCACGCCTGGAGTGCCGCCGATTGTGTGGCAGAGGTGGTCTTGATAAGAACGGACCCTGATCGCATCTTGCTGAGAGCCTCGATTTCCCCGAAGACGTCCTCAATGTGTTGAACAAAGAACATGGGCTTGGAGGTGGCGAACGTTCCCCCATCTGTTCGAGAACAGACCAAATAGCGGGGGAAGTACTTCGCCCCAAGCCGGCGGGCCTGTCCCTCCCCCATGGAGTGGCCAAGGGGGAAAGGGCAGGAGAACCAGAACTAGAAACGGTACCTTTTCTTTTGGAAGACTCGGCCGCAGAGCGACCTGATGCGTGTTGACGTTTCATGTGCGAAACGTCCGCCCCGATACCACCCACTCCGACCAGGGGCTCTCCCCACTGGCGCCACCCAGCCGCAGCAAGGGCCACCTGGCAGGATGACCATTGCCGGGAGTCCTGATGCCCCAAGGAGACGGGCATCTACTCCTTGGCCAACGTGGGGAGGGTGCAGCTCAGGTATCGGCAGTACGATCCCTGTGTTGTCAGGGGGCTACAACCTAGAGGGTACATGACGACCCCACCACAACGGGCTGGCTACCGTGCTGGATTTCTGGTGCCATGGAAAGTCCATCATGATTGCTGGTGCAGATGGAGATGCACTATGGGCGTAACTTGGACAACCCATCAGGCGTTTAGGCCCAATTTGAGGAATAATGGGTATGGTGACAACGCCGGTGCAATGCTGAGTGCCAAGGTCTTAGTGCACTTAGGACCAGTGGTACACCATGTAAGGTGTCCTTCCCCAAAAGGCTCGTACTTCTGTAGAATTTTGAAAAATGGAGGTCAAACCCCAAGGGGGACCATCACATTAAGGCCAAAACATTTGAGACTCCTTTTAGTCGCCTCTTACGACAGGCAGGAATACCGCGGGCCTATTCCTACCCCCGAACCCGCAGGGGGAAAAGGAGATGATTACGCAACAAAATCGGAGTGTAAAACCAACAGAACCAGGAGGATAGCAGGGGCCAACATAAGTAAGGATACCAATAGAGGGAGAGGAGAGGGCGAGGGGAAAGGGGTATGGAGGGGAAAGGAGGGGAAAGGAGGGGAAGGGAAAGGAAATGCAGCCCGGGAGAGAGAGAAGGCTGCAATGGCTCGGGGCCCCGTGCTCGCCATGCACGTATCCACAAAAGAGTTGTGGACCCCCTGGGGGGGGGGGGGGGGGCGCCAGTATTGAGACAGGCAAGATTGAGATGGTTGAAGGCATCCGCCAAGAGGGAGCCTCTCTGACAGGATGCTGGAGAGCCCCAAAGGGGATGATGGGCATTGAAGTCACCAAACAATAAAAACGGTGGAGGAAGCTGAGCGATCAGGTGCATCATGTCAGCCTGACTAACTGCAGATGACGATGGAGTGTAGACGGTACAAACGGCAAAAGTAAAGGCAGAAAGAGTACTACGGGCAGCTATTGCTTGGAGTGGGGTGCTCAATGGGATAGGATGGTAATAGACATCGTCCTGAACGAGCAACATGACCCCACCATGAGCTGGAATACTGTCCACAGGGGTGAGGTCAGACTGCTCTGAGGTATAGTGGGTAAAAGCAATTCGGTCAGTTGGGCGCAACTTGGTTTCCTGGAGACTAAGGACGAGCGGACAGTGCAGGCGGAGGAGCAGTTGTAATTGCTCCCTATTAGATCGAATACCTCATATTCCAATGTAACAAAGCCATCGCTAGTCAGAAAAAAAGGGGGAACGAAACAGGTGAAGAGCTGGTCACCTCGACGGCCGCAGGGGGCCAGGTTTCAAGGGAACAACTCTATAACCGGCAGTAGGCGGATCCTGTTCCATCGAGTCGTCGTCAGCTGCGGCCGCTTTCCCGGGTTGCGTAGGAGGGGCAGCATCATTCGCCAACGAGAGGCCAGCTGAGCGCCTGGCAGCAGAGCATCCCAGCGAAACTGAGGACGGCCGGGAGCAGCGACTCACGGATGGAGCGTCAGACGAAACGCGCCAGGGTGGAGAGGGGGATAAAGACTTCTTCTTGGAGGCCTTCTTGGAGGCCTTCTTGGAAGTCCAATGAGGCACGGGGATGGTGGGCTGGACCTGAAGAAGGTCCTCACGTGCAGGGTCGGTTTTGGAACGCCGGACATCAGAAGCCGGGGTCAGGAACATTTCCCCAATGGACGCCTGAGAAGATGATCGCTTCTCAGGCGGCGGATGGGGAGGAGGAAGGGTGGCCCCTGGGGCAGAGGGGGCAGGGGCCGCGAGGGAGGAGGATTTGGAAGGGAGGGATTTGGGAGGCAGAGGCATAGACCCCGGATGGGGTGAGGAGGTGGAGGGGGGACGGGATAGGGGTGAGGATACTGTTGAAGGAGTGGACACGACTGAGGCAAACGAAGTTGTCAACGTCACGGGATGGAGGCGGTCATACTTTTTCCTGGCCTCAGAATAAGAGGCAATCCCAAGTTTTTAATTCTTGGATCTTCTCCATCTGATACGCGGGGCAGTCTGAAGATCTAGGCGAGTGGATGCCAGGACAATTGACGCACTGAGGTGGTGGGGTGCATGTACGGTCCTCACCAAGAGGACGTCCACAATCGCCACAAAGGGGGCTCAGCCTCACACCGTGACGACATGTGCCGAAAGTGCAAACACCAAAAGCAGCGCATAGGAGGTGGGACCTAAGGTCGCACGTCACACCGGTAGCACATCACCTTCTCCGGGAGAACGTCCCCCTCGAAGGCGAGGATAAAGGCCCCGGTGTCGATGCGACAGTCTTTGGGGACTCGCTGGACGAAATGCACGCCTCAGCGCTCCAGGTTGGCCCTGAGCTCCTCATCAGATTGCAGTAGGAGGTCCCGATGAAAAATAACCCCCTGCATCCTATTCAGTGCTAGATGCGGGACAATGGACACTGGGATGTCCCCTAGTCAGTCGCACGCCTGGAGCGCCGCCAACTGAGTGGCAGAGGTGGTCTTTATATGAACGGACCCCTAACTCATTTTACCGAGGGCCTCGATTTCCCCGAAGATGTCCTCGATGTGCTGGTGCTTGACAAAGAACATGGGCTTGGAGGTGGCGAACGTCCCCCCATCGGTCCGAGAACAGACTAAATAGAGGGGGAAGTACTTCGACCCAAGCTGGCGGGCCTGTCCCTCCTCCCAGGGAGTGGCCAAGGCGGAAGGGGCAGGAGAACCAGAACCAGAGACAGTACCTTTCTTTTTAAAAGACTTGGCCGCAGAGCGACCCGATACATGTTGACATTTCATCTGCCGAACATCCGCCCCGATACCACCCACTCCGACCAGGGGCTCTCCCCACGGGCGCCACCCAGCCTCAGCAAGGGCCACCTGGCAGGATGACCGTTGCCAGGAGTCCTGATGCCCCAAGGAGATGGGCATCTACTCCTTGGCCGACATGGGGAGGGTGCAGCTCAGGTATCGCGAGTACAATTGTTATCTGATGTGCGTCCGCAATATCGAGGTGTGACGCTGGAAGTACAGCAGGAAGACAAGGCTGAACTTCCAGCGCTTTAAACACAGCATGAGGCGAGGGGTATGGGGCTTGACGTCACAGTGGTAGACCATCACCTTTACCTTCTCAGGCCATGTATCACCGTCGAAAGCCAAGATGAAGGCACCGTTGCTCTGACCCCAATGAATGCGCCAGACGAAATGAACACCTCGCCACTAAAGTGCAAAAGAAGGTCGTTGTGGAATGTAATACCCTGGACCATATTTGAACTCTTGTGAGGCGTGATAGTAACTGAAACATCCCCTAACTTGTCACAATCGAGTATGCCCGGCAGTGTGCACAGGATGCTCATTTTATCAAAACTGACCCAGAGCGCATTTTGGACAAGCCCTCCACCTCCCCTGACTTTTCCTGTAAGTGCTCTATGAAGAACTGAGGCTTCACAGACAAAAGATTCCTCATCAGCTCTTTTACATACTAGGTAGTGGGACGAATAAGCTATGCTGCCATTCTTAGCCTTTTGTTCCTCCCATGTTGTGGCCAGAGAGGTTAAAGATTTGGGGTCATACGTGTTTGCATTAAATTGAGCCCAGGAACACTGACTGCTGGTGGCTGGCCACCAGCCAGAGAAGATATGAGAAGATTTGTCACACTTCATTGCCTGTCATCCACCCTGATGCCACCAATTCCGCCTAAGAGTCCTCACACGAGCCCACCCAGCCATAGCGAGGTCCACGTGGCAGGATGGCCATTCCCGTGAGTCCTGATGCCCTGGGGAGATACGCATCTACTCCTTGGCATACATGGGGAGTTAACGGCGCAGGCATCGGCAGAGCGAACCCTGTGTTGTCAAGGGGCTACAACAAACAGGGTACATGGCAACCCCACCACAAACTGGCTACTGTGCTGGATATCAGGTGCGAAGAAGCCCATGGTGGTCGTCGGCGCAGAAAGCGACAGCATAGTGGATGGCAGAAACTGCTCCCAGGAATGTATCCTCGCCAAAGAGACAGAGTGAGCGGGACTGAAAGTGACGAAGAGAAAGCGGGCTAAAGATCTCTGCACGATGGACACGATGCACCATGGAAGGTGCCCCTTCTCCAATTGGCTCTCTTCGGGAAAATTTTGAAAAATGGATGTCAAAACCCTACAGGGGGCCATCACCTAAAGGCTGAAAGGTGTGAGACGCCTTTTAGTCTCTTCTTGCGACAGGCAAGAATACCTCACAGGGCTATTCTAATCCGGAGCCTGCAATTGGTTCTCTAAAGGTCTTTTTTCCTATAGACGGTATCTATCCAAGTAGTCGTTATGCTTCTGTATCACTACATGTCTTCTAGCCACTCCCGTTTAGCCATTTTGCACTTGTAAAAATTTTTAGATGTGTTTCCTTTCGCCTGCTTCATTTGCTGCATTTTATATTGTCTCCTTTCGTCAGTTCAGTATTTCTGATATCCATGGCTGTCTACGAGGCCTTATCTTTTTACATGTTTTATCCTCTGCTGTCTTTACCATTTCATCTCAATACCATCAGTTTCTACTATATTCCTTCGCCACGTTTTAGTTACTCGTTGCTTAATACTCCTGTATCTCCACCTCTAGTTGTTCCATGCTACCCAGATTCCTCTCTGTAGTTTCATACCTTCAGTTTTAATATATGGTTTATAAACAAATTTTTGTCAGAGTCCAACAATGCCCCAGGAAATCTCTCAGTTCAAAATCTGGTATACAGATCTACCATGTAATCAAATTTACCCTGGTGTCCAGGTCTGTACCACTTATGCAACCCTCTTTCGCGACTCCAACGAAGTTTTTTTTGTTATGGATTTAGGGCGCAAAACTGCTACAGTCATTAGCGCCCGGTCTGACTCAGGAAAAGGTAAAGGAAACAGGAAACCAGCAGCAATGGGAACTCAAAAAATTGGAGAAACTAAAAGAAGGAAAGCTTTAAAAAACCACTATAGAAAAGGGTTCGTTGTCCCCAAAAAGAGTTTCAAATGACTGACGTCATCTCACTGGCACTAATAAACTCGAGAACGCGATCGGCTGAGCGCGTGTCATCTGCTAAAATGGAAGATATATCAGGCGACAGCTGTAGACGGGCGCGTAACGGAGTAAAATAGGGGCACTCAAAAGGTGTCTTACCGTCCACAGCTGAGAGCAGTGGGGACAGAGTGGGGGAGGATCGCCGCTTAAAAGATGTCGATGGCTAAAAAGACAGTGCCCTATCCGGAGTCTAGTTAAAATTACCTCCTCCCGACGACGCGTTCGGAAGGAAGAGGTCCAAGCACAGGGAAGAGCTTTCACGTCCCGCAATTTATTATTGGGAAGTGTCGACCAATGTGCGTGCCATAAAAGAGCAACACAACGACAAAGCACTCCGTAGCTCGGTGAAGGGAATCATGCGAATAGCTGGCTAAAGAAGAGAGACTGCAGCCTTGGCCGCTATATCGGCCGCCTCATTTCCACAGATACCAACGTGTCCTGGGAGCCAGAGGAACGCCGGAGCAAGTGGAGGCAGTCCTGAATCCGGTGGACCAGAGGGAGAACAGGGTAGAGAGCTTGGAGACTGAGGAGAGCTGAGAGAATCTGAACAGATAACATACTGTATCCGCTGACGGCGACGGATGTATTGGACAGCCTGGAGAACAGCGTAAAGCTCCGCAGTATAAACCGAACACTGGTCGGGAAGCTGAAATCGATTTGGGGTGTCGCCAACAATATAGGCACTCCCTACACCTAACGATGTTTTCGAGGCATCAGTGTAAATAAATGTGGCTTCCTTCATTTGTGCACAGAGCAGCAAATGCCTGACGATAAACAGGTGGAGGGGTACCATCCTTGGGAAACTGAAAGGTCACAGAGCGGGCAGGTCCAGGGACGGAGCCAAGGCAGCGCTGTACCCCAAGTTTTCAAGATGGTTTTAGGAAAGCAGAAGGAAAGAGAATGGAGCAGTTGACGGAAGCGGAATCCCAGTGGTAGTTGGGAAGAAGGGCGGCCTGCATACCCTAAATCCAAGGAGGCGTCGAAAAAATGTCATGGGCCGGATTAGCAGGCATGGAAGACAGATGGCTAACATAACGACTCAGGACAGCTCGCCGATTGGACAGCGGAGGTTCAGCAGTCTCAGCACTAAGGCTTTTCACAGGGCTGGTGTAAAAAGCTCCAGACACTAAACGTAATCCACGGAGTCGAGACGCCGAAGAACAGACGGCCGAGCAGAGGAGTAAACAATGCTTCCATAGTCCAATTTCGAGCGCACTAAGGCGCAATAGAGGCGGAGGAGGACGACTCGGTCCGCTCCCCAGGAGGTACGATTCAGGACACGGAGGGTGTTGAGGGATCGCAGACAGCGAGCCGAAAGATATGAAACGTGGGAGGACCAGTACAGTTTTCTGTCAAACATAAGACCCAAGAATTTAGCGACGACCGAAAACGGAAGGTTGACAGGTCCTAGATGCAAGGAAGGTGCAACGAACTCCGTACAACGTCAAAAATTAACACAAACTGTCTTACTGGAAGAAAAGCGGAAGCCTGTTGCGATGCTCCAAGAGTGGAGGCAACCGAGACATCCTTTAAGACGGCGTTCAAGAAGGCTGGTCCGTTGAGAGCTGTAGTAGATCGCAAAATCGTCCACAAAGAGGGAGCCCGAGACATCAGGAAGGAGACAATCCATAATTGGATTTATGGCGATGGCAAAAAGTACAACACTCAGCACGGAGCCCTGGGGTACCCCGTTTTCTTGGGAGAAAGTACGGGAGAGAGAGTTCACCCGCACCCTAAATGTGCGCTCTGCCATGAATTCGCGAAAAAAATGGGGCAGCCGGCCTCGAAAGCCCCAAGAGAACAGTGTGCGGAGGATGCCTGTCCAACAGGTATCTTATGCTCTCTCCAGATCAAAAAATATTGCTACCGTTTGGCGCTTCCGGAGAAAATTTTTCATGATATAAGTGGAGAGAGCAACAAGATGGTCAACTGCAGAACGATGCTTTCGGAAACCGCATTGGGCAGGTGTTAGAAGACTGCGGGATTCCAGCCACCACGCTAAACGGTAATTCACCATACGCTCCAAAACCTTACAGACACCACTCGTGAGAGAAATGGGGCGATAGCTAGAGGGGAGATGTTTGTCCTTTCCAGGTTTCGGAACGGGAACGACGATAGCTTCCCGCCATCGTCTGGGAAAAGTACTGTCGGTCCAAATTCGATTATAAAGGCGAAGGAGGTAACTCAGACTATGGGTTGATAAATGCAGCAACATTTGGACATGGATACCATCCGGTCCTGGGGCGGAGGAGCGAGAAGAGGAGAGGGCATGTTGGAGTTCCCGCATGGAGAAAACAGTATTGTAGCTATCGTGATTTTGAGAGGAGAAAGCAAGATGTCGCACTTCCGCTGCACCTTTCTTCGGGAGAAACGCTGGCGGGTAATTTGAAGAGCTCGAAATCTCAGCAAAGTGCTGACCCAATGAGTTAGAAATTGCGACGGGGTCCACTAAGGTATGATGCGCGACAGTGAGCCCAGAGACCAGGGACAAACTAGGCGCGCCTGAGAACCGTCGAAGCCGACTCCAAACTTCCGAGGAGGGAGTGAAGGTGTTAAATGAGCTAATAAAGAATTTCCAGCTTGCCTTCTTGCTATCGCGGATGACGTGACGGCATCGCGCACGGAGCTGCTTATAGCGGATACATTTGGCCAAAGTAGGATGGTGACGGAAAATGCGAAGAGCACGTCGCCGCTCACGTATTGCGTCACGGCATGCCTCGTTCCACCAAGGAACTGGGGGGCGCCGGGGCAATTCGGAGGTGCGTGGTATTGAACGTTCCGCAGCTGTAAGAATAACGTCGGTAATGTGTGTGACCTCATCGTCGACGCTGGGAAAGCGACGGTCATCGAATGTCGCTAGAGACGAAAAAAAGTGTCCAATCGGCTTGGGCAAAATTCCAGCGTCGCGGGCGCATATATGGCAGTTGAGGCTGCAGTCTAAGGACACATGGAAAGTGGTCACTCGAGTGTGTATCACCAAGAGCGAACCATTCGAAGCGCCGAGCTAGCGGAACAGTACCGACCGCAAGGTCCAAATGAGAAATTTGTCGTGGAGGCAGACAAAAATGTGGGTACCCCAGTGTTGAGGCAAACTAGATCCGCTTGGCGGAAGACGTCTAGCAATAGCGAGCCACGTGGACAAGGATGTGGAGATCCCCAAAGCGGGTGGTGGGCATTGAAGTCCCCAACGAGCAAATAGGGGGGGTGGAAGCTGACCAAGAAGATGAAGGAGATCAGCTCGTGCCATTGGTGTGGACGATGGAATGTATACAGTACAAAGAGAGAACGTGTATCCAGAAAGGGAAAGACTGACGGCGACAGCTTGGAATGAACTGTTTAAGGGGATTGGTTGATAATGGAGAGTATCATGAAGAAGAATCGTGAGTCCTCCATGGGCTGGAGTGCCTTCAACAGAGGGGAGGTCATATCAGACGGACTGAAAATGAGGGAGAACAAAGCAGTCATGGGGACGCAGCTTTGTTTCCTGAATACAGAAGATGACCGGCGAGTAGGATCGTAAGAGGATCGACAATTCATCCCGATTGGCTCGAATGCCGCGGATATTCCAGTGTATAATGGACATAGGGTGAACAGAAAATGGAGGAATGTGACCAAGGGTGCTGTCAACTCAACGACTGCTCAGAGCTTGCCACCGACAGCATGGAATGGCATTCAGCCGAAGGCAGAAGATCCTGATCCATAGGTTGGTCAGGAGCAGCTCCTGCCACCAGCGATCGGCCGGTTGACCGGCCACCAGCAGTGCGCCTCGGCGACACAGAAGACTGTCTAGGGCGATTGCCGCCAGGTGGTGCTGTAGATGGGACACGCCTTGGCGGAGAAGGAGAGGAACTGGGTTTCTTTCTAGCCTTCTTGGAAGTATGATGTTTAAATGAAGGAGGAACCGATAGTTGGGAAGTTGCAGTATGTAAAAACTTTTCGCAAGTATGCTCTGTTTTCGGAGTCTGTGTCTGACTTTTGGGCTCGAGATTTAGCAGAACCCGACGAAGGGTGAGCCCGAGAGTGGGCAGGCGAAAGTGGTGAGGTTGAACGGGCGATCTTTGCGCTGGCCGATCTGACGACCGTGGCACTAAAGGTGAGGTCGCAAGTCTGCGTGGCCGCCTCCTTTGTTGGCCGAGGAGAAGCAAGGACAGTGCTGTATTTTCCTGTCTAAGGCACGGTGGGCTGTCGACTGGCGAGTAATTTTCGAGCAGCAAAGGTCGACACCTTTTCCTTCACTCTTATTTCCTGGATGAGCTTTTCGTCCTTAAAAACGGGGCAATCTCGAGAGGAAGCAGCGTCGTCACCCATACAGTTGATGCAGCGAGGGGATGGAGGTGGACAAGCACCCTCATGGGCATCCTTGCCACACGTAACACATTTGGCCGGATTGGAACAGGACTGGCTGGTGTGATTGAACCGCTGACATCGATAGCAACGCGTAGGGTCTGGGACGTAAGGGCGAACGGAAATTATCTCATAGCCTGCTTTGATTTTCGATGGGAGTTGAACTTTGTCAAATGTCAAGAAGACAGTGCGGGTTGGAATGACGTTCGTGTCAACCCTTTTCATAACTATGAACAGCCGTTACGCCCTGGTCAGACAGGTAGTGCTGAATTTCTTCGTCAGACAATCCGTCGAGGGAGCGTGTATGAACGACTCCACGCGAGGAATTTAAGGTACGGTGCGGTTCCACCCGGACAGGGAAGGTGTGAAGCAGAGGAGTACGGAGCAATTATTGTGCCTGGAGGGCACTGTTTGTTTGTAACAACAGGAAACCATTGCCGAAGAATCCCGCATGATTACCGGCGTCTCCGATGGCGCGCTCCTCCCTTGTGGGGGCCCTCTCTGAGGGCACGCCCACCTTAGGTGATTGTTCACACCTCAGGTCACACCTCCCGACACCACTTCTATTTCATTTGTAAATTTTTAACCTTCCTGCCCGAATACATGTTTTAGCATTTCACATTCTGACAATGAGTTTTTCCTGGTGACGTCCTCCTGGGTAGTCCACACCCAGAAATCCGGATGGAGGAGAGGGTGACTTACTTCCGAAGAAGGTGCCGTCATGTAACCGTACTAACGTTGTAGTTTCCTGTTGCATTCAGCTGTTTGCAGTACCAGCACAGTAAAGCATGTTTGGTCTGATAGCATTCTGTTATGAATGCACCTACAGTATGGCAGTATCACTGCGACAGCAAGCCAAAACACTGTCAAATTCACTGTTCCTGTGACACGTAACATTGCCCATGTAGGCGGCCACTCATCTCCGGCCGGCATTTGACAGTATTTATGCAATGAAACACTTTGAATTAAGTGATCTTTAATACAGAACATGCTAGTGGCCGTATCTTTTTCACCCTGTCGAAACAGAACAGTCCATGAACCTGCTGTATGCCGCTGCACACTAGCAGTACTCAGTTCTGTGTGTGGCTTTCTAGATTGAGGTGGTAATGAAAGTTATTAAAGCTCACCAGCTACAGAACAAATTAAGCTCTTAGTTCAGGCATACCAGCAGCTTGACTTAAATTTGTCGACTAAGCTGTAAACCCCTTTCAACAGGTATACAGTACGTTCGGCTACATAGTCATGATGTTTGATGTTGCCTAACTATGAAACATGCAGTAAATTAACCTTACAGATTCTGCCCTGCATTGTGCACAGTCGCGGGCCATCACTGTTTACATACTTGGCGCTACCGAGAGGGTAAGATCCTATTTGCTCACTTACAACGAGACCCGTAACTGCTGCCTAACGCAAGCTCATCCGTTCACGTCCCACGTTCGACCAACTCAGTTCGAAACACTTCGTTTAGCTCATTGTTGACGCCCCGAAATGCTTCGTGTGCGTTTTACGATGTTGACATGGAAATGAATAATGAGTATTACGTATGGTCTTAATATTTGTAATTGCTAAGTTGGTTCATGGCAGATGTGAAAGGAGGTTAATGAATGAAAGTTGACCATACCTCATTTCATTACTTTCGCCATACCAGGTACCAGTAACCATTTTAATTACTACGCAAGTTACAGAAGTTAACCCTATGACTCCCAGAGTTAGTAACGTCAATAATTTCTGCCTGACTAGCGCGTGCATGGCAAGAGGAAAGTGCATTGTGCACATACCCACCAGTAGTAGCCGAGTCCTTTTAACGATCGACCTAAGTATGCCTATGTCGATAGTTCGCGTTTTATCATCGCTGCCACTTGTAATGCCTATAGGCGGCTGCTGCTGCTGCTGCTGCAGCTGTGTGGATAATGCAGAGCTACAGGCAGGCACGGGAATCTGCCATACGGCATCCAGACTCTGCAGTGGCAAGGCAGCCACGGCGACATTCTGTTGCAGGCAGCTGGTCCCAGATACGGCATGATTGTGCTAGCTTCAGCCAGTTTTACGCTAACCTTGTTCTGTAAGGTTTATTAACTTCAATTTTATCTAGGAACATATCAGAACTCACCTGTAAATACTTTAGCTCGGCATTGCGTCAAACGCTTTCGCTAAACCGTACCCTGGCGTGAGCTTCGTTGCAGTGGAACTACATTTACAGCCATGTCAGGAAGTGTCCACTGAATAGCCAAGCAATGAAAAGGTATGGGAGCCTCCATGCACACGACTGTGTTAAGCTATGAAAAACAAGCTTCTAGGAACTGTTTAGTTGCCGAAGCAGCTATTTGCATGAAGGACCTAAGCCATGGCACATTGCGCAATTCCTTAACGGTTGTCGAGAACTATGTTCTTCGCAAGGTACTAATATCTTTGACATTATTATAGTAGTCCTGCAATACATTGTCGTCCACTATAAGGAAAGTAATTTTGATTATAGGGAACAGATATATTCAAACAAATTACGCGAATACAGCCGAGTCACCTGTCGTGCTCGCATGTCATACTATACGTAATAGCATTTTGAGAAGAGCAGGTCCAGACTACCTGCAGTAAGTTTAATATTCTTTACAATAACTCGTTTTTACTGCCCCCATCAAGTAACCTGCTAATACAACATCGTTGAGATTATCTACACAGGGTGATTGTGCATGTGAATAATTACACACTGGTACTTAACGTCTAGTTTAATTTGACATCCATTTTGTCACTAATTCGTAGTGATTGCGCGACATGTAATTATCAACTAATAATACGTTTTGACCTATGTTAATTTAATCAATGGCTTTCTCAGCATAATCCCAGTAACCGACATCGCACGTCATTAACTATTCCTTAGGATGACCAGTACCAAGGGAATGCTCTGAAAGATTTGCTCAGCTGTGTGTACGGTGCTATGCTTAACACATTGTCCCATTGGTCAAACCAATGTATGACAAGCCCTAACATCAAGGGATATTCTAGATCTTATTTACTCAAACCTGTATCATCTTTAACAGATCCTAAGAGTACCCTAATCTTGGACGAAAAGCAGATTTTACATGTCTCCCCATAATAAGACCAATACTATTTGAGATTCTACCTTCTAAAGACGAGAACTGTATTATTTGCCATCTCATTTTCGTCACTCATCCGATCCGCGGTTTGCCAACAGATCAATGGGCGCCTTATCTGTCACTAATCATTCTGAAGAAAGGTTAGTTTGAAATTAGCGAACTCAGGTGACCGACTCACATCGTCCGAGATGTACGAATGTCTTGTACAAGGCCGCACGTACGGAGACAGAGCTCTCGTGAAAGGTAAGTAATTTAGGTTGTAATTAATTGTAGTTGAACACAAATACGTTCATTAGTGTGCTCTTCTAGCTTGCCATTAAAGGTTTATTTGCGTATTCTTCCAGTAATCGAAAAACTGTTTGTTTTGGTTACATTCGACTGTTTAGGCCCAATTTTTGAACGTGCATATTTAGCGTTATACCACAAATTGAAGTGCATTTGCTAATAGTTTACTTACATATTAGTTTCCAAAACATTTAGTGTCCTTTTACATCTGCATTTAATATATTATCGTCATCACTTAGACAAGATATTTACTAATTTCCAAACTACCATGGATACTAAGTGTGTGAGCTGCAGTAGGAAAGTTAGTTCAGGAGTTTTGTGCAGCTGTTGTGACAGGTGGTTTCATTGGTGAAATTTTAGTGGCGTGGGAATTGCGCAAGCAAACTAGACTCTCCAGTTCTTTTGCAGAGGTTTGCTCAAGAGATAGGATTGTAGCTGAACAGAAGGAGAAATTAAGAGCCCATCAGGCTGATTTGGACAGAGCGAGGGAGGAACTGAAGAGATTAAGGGGGAGGAGGGTAAACAGCGGTAGGAAGTGGTAGCTGGGAACAGGGGCTAAAGAGAGAACAGCGAGTTTCCCAATTGGCACAACCAATAGATTTGCCTCGCTACCACAGTTAAGGAAGAGGCTCCAGTATTAGATGTTAAGATGCAACAGAATCTCATTAGGAAACCAACTGTTTGGAGAGAAGTAGAAAGTAAGAGGAAAGTTCTGTTGCTAGGTAGCAGCCATGGAAGGTGTGGGCCAGATTTTGCAAGAAAAATTAGGTGACAGGTACCAGGTCACAAACATTCAAGCCAAGTGCATGTCTTAGCCAGGTGGTAGATGATACAGGTTCCTTGTGCAAGGGTTTCTCAAAGCAGGATCATGTGATAGTGGGTGGAGTGGGAAACAATATTGATAGTGACCAGGGCTACAGTATTGAGTGTGACCTGGAGGAAACAGCCTCTGCACGACCCCCACCAATGTTGGGCTGGTGCCTGCTTTCGTGTGGCATGATCAGCACCAGTTTAACAGCTGTCAGGAAAGTAAATATGGAGTTTGATCAGTTGCATAGGGGGGCCACTCTCAGACATTGGCTTGGTTCCTGTAGATGCTATTGATAGGGGGGGGGGGGGGGGAGATTTCGTAAGGCATGGCTTATACCTCAATAGGAAAGGGAAGGGAAGGGAAGGGTAAACTGGCAGGGTTGTTAGCGAAATCCATAAGGGGACACTAATACTCATGGATGTATCTTTTTTAGATTAATATCAGTGTCCAATGGGAAGTTCAGGCAGGCAGGTACTGAAGAGGTCCAGAACTCCCAAGACTCACAACAGTAAAGTAAATAATAATGTTACTATATTTACCACAATATTGGCGGATTAAAGAAAAAGATTCTCAAAGTAACAAATAATGTTACCATTTTTCACCAAATTATTCCAAGATTGAATAAAGTAGCTGAGCTCCTGGTTTGTTTAGATGACATTGAATCTGATAATGTAGGAGATATACTATGCCGGTATGAGAATCACGTTGTGTCTGATACGGAAAAGGTAAATATCAGTGGTTATAAACTAGCTACACATATGAGTAGAGAGAATAAGGTGAGAGGAGTTGCCATATACGTCAAAAGTTATCACTGTGTAAAAAGCTTAGATATAAAAAATTTGTCTAGAGCAACATACAGAATCATGTGCCTGTCAACTTAAACTGAAGGAGGGCTCTTATTTTAACAGTATATAAAGGTCCCTTTCAGGAAACTCATTTACTTCTGGAAAACTTTGATACCTTCTTGTGCTTTCTGTCAGACAGGGGAAAGCAAATTATTTGTGAGGACTTCAATGTTGATTCACTGAAAGAATGCAATAGGAAGAATGATCTGGAAGTCTTGCTCAGTTCTTTTAATTTGACATCTGTCAGTTATTTTCCTACTCAGGTAGTAAAGGACAGCAGCACATTGATAACACTTATAGAGCAAGGTAAGTTTAAAAACAAATCTTTGTGCTGTTGAGAATGGCCTTTCTGATCATGGTGCCCAACTAGTTACAGTTTATGACAGATCCATTCAGTAATTCAAAACTACCCTCCACAGTTGTGCGTTCAGTTACTAACTCAATTAGAAATGTCAGGGAAAATCTTCTGCGATTTGACTAGGATGAGGAGTACAAGGAACCTGATGCTAATTTAAAATATAACTTATTTCATGATACTCTTAAGAGAACCAGGAAACTGTTTCCCCAAGAATATAGTTAAACCTAATTATAAGAAACCATGCAAAAAACCTTGGCTTACCAAAGGAATAAAAATATCTTAACCTCAAAAGGGAACTGTCTACTCTTGTTCTTAACGACCCAGAAACAGCCAAATATTAAAACTACTGTGCTACATTAAGGAAGGTTATTAAGAAGTCCAGAAACATGTGCATCATGTCAGATTAATACCCGATAAAAATCAAAACAATTTGGAATATTATTACAAAGGAGTCAGGGCAACCAAGAGTACAGGATGACGGCATTACCATCAAAGCGAATAGAAACTTAACAAGCCAGAAGTCTAAAACATTTTGAATAATCATTTTTTAAATGTTGTAGAGAAAACGGTATCTAAATTTTCATTAGAAGATGCAAGGCAGTTAATGGAAGAGGCCTTACCCACACCATTTGATATAACTGAAATTCCACCCACCTCTCCATCTGAAATTAGGAAGACGATGAACTCAAGAATAAAAGCTCACATGGAATTGATTGAATTTCCAGCACTGTAGTAAAAGTTTGTTCCCAAGAGGTAATTGGGATTCTTAGCCACAGACGTAATAACTCTCTGAAGGGTATTTTCCCAGATAGACATACTTCAGTCATTGGTAAAACACTGCATAGAAAGGGGATACATCTGATGTCAACTACCGCCCAACCTCTCTTCTGACTGCCTTCTCCAAAATTCTTGAAAAGTAATGTATTTTACAATAGCTTCACACCTTTGTAAAAAATAAAGTTTTAACGAAATGTCAGTTTGGTTTCCAGAAAGGTTTTTCAACGGAAAGTGCTATGTATACTTTCACTAATGAAATACTAAAAGCTCTGCGTAACCAGAAGTCACCCGTTGGGATTTTTGTGATCTCTCAAAGGCTTTTGATTGTGTAAATCATAGAATACTTTTAGATAATCTGAAGTACTGTGAGCTGAATGGGACAGTGCTTAAATGGTTTACATCAGACCTAACTGGAACAGTGCAGAAAGTTTAAATACGCAGTTCACATAAGATCCAAAAACCTTGTGATTTCTCAGACTCGGGAACAACCAAGAATGGGGGGGGGGGGGGGGAGACCCACAAGGTTCGGTCTTGGGGCCTCTGCTGTCTTAATATATTAATGACTTGCCTTTCTGTATTCACGAAGATAGAAAGCTGGTACTTTTTGCCAATGATAGAAGTATAGCTATGACACCCAACAGACAAGAATTAACTAATGAAATTGTGAGCGATGTTTTTTCAGAAAATCATTAAGTGGTTCTCTGCAAATAGGCTCTCAAACTTTGACAAAACATATACAGTTGTACACAGTAAATGGAATGACACCATTAACAAATATAGAAACTTCCTGGCAGATTAAAACTGCGTGCCAGACCGAGACTCGAACTCGGGACCTTTGCCTTTCACGGGCAAGCGCTCTAACAACTGAGCTGTAAATATAGACTTCGGTCAGAAATAGGTAGCTAAGGTAGAATAGTCACAATTTCTACGTGTATGCATTGATGAGGGGTTGAACTGGGAAAAACACACTGAAGATCTGCTGAAACGTTTGATTCCAGATACTTACGCTATTAAAAGTCATTGCCAATTTTTGGCGATATCCATCTCAGTAAATTAGCTTACCACGCCTATTTTCATTCTCTGCTTTCGTATGGCGTCATTCTGCGGTAACTGAGTAAAAGTGTTCATTGCACAAAAGCGTTTAATTAGAATAATTGCTGGAGCTCATCCAAGATCATCCTGCAGACACTTATTTAAAGAGCTAGGGATATATTCACTTATGAAATTTGTTAGTAACAGATCGAACGAACTCGAAAGTAATAGTGTACATAGCTACAACACTAGGAGAAAGGATGATCTTCACTACTCAAGGTTAAATCTAACTGGCTCAGAAAGGGGTAAATTACGCTGCCACAGAAGTCTGGTCACTTACCTAATAGCATCAAAAGTGATAGCCATATAGCATTTAAAAGGAAATTAAAAAATTTCTGAATGGCAACTCCTACTCAGATGACATTTGGATATAGTAAGTGGGTAATTTCCCCATCCTCCACCCCAAAAAAATATTAAGTATCATGTAATATCTTGTGTAATTTAATATCACGTATAGACACCTTTCATTAACCCGACACGTTCCACACCATTACGACGTGTGGTATTCATGATCTATGGAAGTACTAATTAAACTAATAAAACTATGTTAATATCCCGACAGCTCTTTTCGTACCTTGAGGACAACAGCAGCAGCGATTGCGCCAGCACACTGGGCCGCTATGTACATCACGGCCCTCAGGAGGAAAACGTGGCCGGCTGACAACAGGCCCACCGTTACTGCTGGGTTTACGTGCGCGCCGCTCACATGACCCAGGCACTGAAACACCATATACCATCCATCGCTCGCTGATTCCTTATTTTGTAATTTTCTGATGGTATTAACGTACGCGAGGATGCAAGGCATCTGAGATTGTGCTGTTCATTGTACAAAATTTTCAAGTTATTTCATCTGCCTCGTGTCACAAACATGTGAATAATGAAATAGTCTGTTTACCTTTATTTCAGTATCTGCATAATTAGAATATATGTTAACAGCAGTACTAGCTCTACTGTGAGCAGACTATTGTTGCACGAGCCCCTGTACAAAATGCTTCAGGTGACTTCAAAAATCAAGCATTTGTTAGATAATGCTAACTACCCATTACAAATGCCTCACGACGAGCGTTGTGTCAGTTTGTTTTGAAGAGCTCTACGTGCCATTAGAACAGGATGGTCACCCTAAATTTGAATTGTAAAAATGACTAATCAAGTGGTGACCTTATCTCGTTATGTTAAACGGATTGAACTAATGTGTTAACTCGTAGTCCTTCCACATGAGAAATCCTGAACCGAAAGAATACACTTTACTATGAAACAAAATCAATGAAACTACTACTGCACACCCCCTGTAACTATTTGCGTGCGAAACGGTTGGTTGGACACTTGTTTGCTTGTTACGGGACTGAACAGCGTGTTCGTCAGTCCATAGGCCTAGATAGTTCATCCTGAGTTGGTGACCGCCACAAATTTGAAAAGATTATTGAAGGTAGGAGCTTTAAGGCATGCATTGAAGGTAAGACTGACGTCAGAGCTAAGAATTTCCAGAAGGTATATTGATCGGACCTATACATAAGACAGAACGGACAGAAGGTCGCATTTCATCCCTCACTAACCCGATTAAATGTTAAGAAAACTGCATAGTAAAGAATCTCTTATCTATGAGATGCTTAATAGTGAAAGTGAGAAGGCTAAAATGTAATGGACATATGGTGGACAATCAATAACAAAAAGGCGAAAAATCAAGTCATCAGGTGGGTGGGGCCAGGCGAATGTCGCCCACGCCCCTGCATGCGACAGAAGTCAGCTCCAATCCGTTATCAAAGTGGTGACAAGAGGAACAACACCCACTATTAATTTGAGAGCTATCGCTGACACGAAAAATGGGGTGTAGCGGAAGGAGGGCTGACCACATCTAAGTGCAAGTGGATGACAGGCGACTGGTAAAGGCAATACAGTTTAGGGTCACCCCCACCTAGCATGTGACCAGTTCCAACCAACCCTCACCTACCCAGAATGGCTTTTAAAACTGTGACAAAAACCACTGTCAAAACAGAACTAGTTCCACTCAATGAGTTGTCCAACATTAGAGGTAAAGTGTTCAGAAGACCAGTCTTAGCATGGATAGGCAGGAGGAGGAACCATTCCACCAGGATATGAGCTACTGTCTGCAAAGACGGTGGATTGCTTCTTTGAGGCACGTATGAAGTGTTGTGCCGCAGTGGTCTCTTTGACATTGAGTTTATTAGAGGGGCAATAACCAACCAGATGTTCATATGTGAATAAGCTGGATCGTCAAAGTGAATGTTGACCGAGTGTTCACTTCTGTAACTGAATAGTCTGATGCCGATGTGAAACCATGTTCAGACGTGTGATAGCATGGCTAACCTCATTACAGATGTCTGAGGCCATAGGCTGGCCAGACTGGTGAAACAGGCGAGGCGCAGAACTGTGGCGGACCTAACGTCAGAAAAAATGGTTCAAATGGCTCTGAGCACTATGGGACATAACAACTGTGGTCATCAGTCCCCTAGAACTTAGAACTACCTAAACCTAACCAACCTAAGGACATCACACACATCCATGCCCGAGGCAGGATTCGAACCTGCGACGTAGCAGTCGCGCGGTTCCGGACTGGGCGCCTAGTAACGTCAGACTAATGCCGGTCAGCAGACAAGTATGTGTGAGCATAAAGCGCAACTAACACTCCTCATGATGAGCCTCCACAGCTAACGACCCACTCATGTGCCAATGTTGACACCACATCTGCAACTGCGACTGAAATGGACATGACCATCCGCACTGGACGTTGGCGCAATGGTAGAGCATTATATGGTCTGATGAATCCCGATACCTTTATCATGCTGATACGAGGGCACGAATCCATCGTCTTCTGGGGGAACTGCTCTTTCACGCCTGTACTGTGGGAACATTCACGTGGGCATCCATGGGTCCAGTGGAGTTCGTGCAAGACACCATGACAGCTGAGCAGCCGTGTACACTGGTTGCAGACCACGTACATCCGTTCATGAGGATCATGTTTCCCGATGGCAGTGCAGTTTTAGCGGAATAATGCGCCATGTCACAAAGGCAGGATTGTGGTTGAGTGGTTCACAGAACAGTAGTGAGCTCTAATGTGCTCACGCCCTCCCCAGCTCGCCAGATCTGAACCCACTAACCCATCTTATGTTATTTAATGTGCCCCGCTTCCCTATAATTCACGGGAATGGTATGTGCACAGATGTGGTGCCAACTTGCTCCAGCGATTTGCTAGGGCCTCACTGCTATGCCACGAAACGGCACTGCTGTTATTTGTACCAAATGTGGACATACTATTAGGTAGATGGTCAATGTTCTGGCTGATCAGTGTAAGTAGCAGTAGCACCCTGATACTCTTGCAAAACAACTGGACACTGAATGATCATGGGAGTAACTATATGATCTTGAACCAGATTAATTCGTTATCTGGGTAGTGTACTGAACAGGATATGCGGAACAGCAGGTTATGTGAAGCTCCTGGCAGAAGTTAGAGGTGCATTTCAGCTGGTAATTCTGCTGGAGGGTGTCAGCGAGGCGATGCACCGTTTACACAAAAAGAAGTGAGTGTGAGGAAACTGATGGATGATCGCTTACGTGATCAATACTTTGTACCCTCTGACGAAGTAAGAACCTAACTTCGGCTGGGAGACCACAGGAACGGTACAGCAATTCTCAACAAGGTGGAGCCGAGCCATAAATTATCAACCATAGAATCCAGCAAGACTATGGCCCTGTATGTATGGAAGAGTGATTTACAACTAAAGATGTTGACAAGTAAGTGGGGTCAAGCTTCTGCATGAAGCTAGTTTTTAGTAGCCACATGTTGCATAAAAGTAAACCTTTAAGAAGGTGACTTCCCAGAATAGGACTGCAACCACATCCTTGTTCTGCGTCAGAAAGCAGACGTCAGCATGGGCTATGGTGTGACGAGAAATGCACCACACTTTCACAGGAGATATTTGTAAACCATGGAAAGGTTATTGTATGTTTAAAGGGACTTGCTACTGAGTCGTTAGCCCATTTCATGACACGCAAAAAGGTAGGAAGCAACTACACAGGTAAGTCAGAGTTAGAAATGGTCGTGACAGTAAAGCCGACAGGTAAAGGTAAAAGCAACCCAGACAGAATCGGGCACAAGAGCGTCTAAAGGCACAACAATGTGAGGGGGAAGTAACTTTCTTACGAATTTAAATGGGACTCCTTAGAACCACATAGCTCATGCTAAACCTTTTTAGATAAATTCAAAGAACCTGTATTCACGAAAGACTGCTGCCACCATCGTGCATATCAAGGTAACAGTAAATTTTTGTTAAAAACGGCACCAAGTGGCAAAGTTTTTTTTTCTATTTTTAGGTGCTGCATCCGAATATGTTTGCCAAAAAATTTCGTGATGCAACACTGAAAAATGCAAAAGGTACTGTAACAACAACGACGCTGCACTATTGTACAGTTAAGTAAATTTTTTTCCATCTGATTTTTCGATAAACTAGTGTAACTGATGTTCTGATTTCATTTCTTTTTTGTTTCATGTCATTGTGTTAAGAAAACTAAACAAGTTTGAATGTGAATATTAATGCTTTATGTCAAATGTCAAGCAGTATTTTAATAGAATTGAAATGTAACAAATGTTGAAACTGTTGCAAGATGTTTAAAATCTTAACTGTACGTCTGGTCCATACGCAGGCAATGTGTTAGGATATGTATAATGTAAAACCTCGGGTGAATGCCCTGTCTGTAGGGGAGCGGTGAAAGGTGGATGGCAGGCGAGCGCGGGAAAATGCACGCGGGCACTGCATGGCACAACGGGCTCAGCAGTGGTAGTTGGAGTTTGGCATTGGTCTGAGCAACACCTTCTGGAGCGAGGAGGCTCTCCAGGAAGACGTTTCACTGAGCCTCGAGTATGCTGTTCCAACGCCCACACAGCATGGCAAAATTCCATAGGCACTAAATGGAGAAGTATTGCGACGCTAAGAAGAATTGAAGTGCCGATACGTCAAGAGCCATAGCTGTGGTTGTGTGTGTGCTCTGTGCCTCGCCATCTCGCCGGTCGCCAACCGCCGCATCGATAAAAGCAGGTTGAAACTTTTAGTACTGTATTCGTATGGACCATAGAGTGAACTGTTCAATAATAACCTAAATTTTACCAGAACTTTCCCCTCATTTAATTATCCTCACAGCTAACCTAGACAGGATCCTTTCCAAATGTTGTGCAATCCGAGTGTCCCGAAATGAAAAATTAAATTTTGTTAATAATAAATAATAATTACTTGCAGACCTAGTTATGTTTGAATGGTGTTTAAAGAACTGTTTTGTTAATGAACCAGTAAATGAATAACGAAGGTCTAATGAAGTTGAAAGGTAACTAATATTGATATAGTAATGAAGTTTAATTATTTCGAGACAGATATAAAGGTATTTAAATGAGAAGTAAATAAGATAAAAAGAGTAGTAACTCATACTGGAAATCGTGAACGCATGATAATTTCAGTAATCAATTTTTTAAATATAGTGATCATAACAGTTACAGGGCCCCCGCCCCTTTTTATTCATTTGAATTCTGTAGTGTTCCACATTGGTTTGACCAGCAAAAGTTAAAGTCAATATATAAGTCAAAATTTATCAGTGTTTTATCTTCATCAAAATTGACATTTTGTGTGTGGCTCGAAAGTGCTATTTCTAGGGTAACCTATGCCCTATTTTAATCAGATCAATAGACAGTACGAAGCTTTGTAGTATACATTATAGTGTAGTGTTATGTATTCATGGTTTTTCCATATCAGTACTGAACGTGAAACTATCAGTTCAATAGATTTTCTGGTTCTAAAATTTTACTATGTTGCGCAGTGTTACTACGTGTTTTGCATGAATATACATCAACTTGTACAAGGAAGAAACTCAATGCCTAATTAGGCTGGCGACCGCATTATTATTAAATTGGTAGCATCTTCAGTGTTGCTTTTGGTCCATCCTGACGTGTAATTGCATTTCGAACTTACTTGACGGATCATTGTTATTACAGAGTGGGTGTAAGTCTGATTTGCCACTATTCAGGTACACGCGGTCAATATCTATACGAAAATCCTGTCTCGTAAGGTGAACCCCGCTCACTTACCATAGTACAGGCTTTAATGAGTATTGTGTGCCCCACGCGCACGTTACAGTACCATTTTGGGCACTTGTTGCATCTAACAAAGTACCAACTTCTGGTAAGTAACTTCTATTCAGAATGGAAGTGTACAAAATTTCCTACCTATTTCACTACCTTTATATCTCCGACAAACTTAGGGCTCAAGCGCTAATTGAGAACTGACGTGTGTCGACTGTCTCCTTAAAACACTTTCCATTCCAAATCCATTATTATCAGCTGTAACTTTGTGAATTCCTCCTAGTTTTACGTTGAATACAATGTAGAATGTGTTATCCGTTATGGAAGCTCCAGTAAGACGAGAAGAACCGTTTCTAAATTCACTTTGTATTCAAGTTCTAAGCAAATGTGATTCCGTCTACGTCTTCGTTTTATATTCCATACCTTCAACATGGCTGGTTAGAGAACTTTTCCACACAAACGACTTTTCTTACACTTTTACCCCTGTCAGTTTTCGCTGATAACTGGAAAGTACGATATACGTCTAGCACTTCGGCGCCACTCTCACTTTGGCGCCCCGAGCGGCACACCAGAACGAGATGGCCGGAGGAGGAAATTTGTTTCTCATGGCTCTGTATGGGAAAGGTCATGCGACTAAAGCGAGTGATTTGGAATGCAGGCAATACGTATCTTCAACGCACTAAAGTGAAACCAATATTGCCTCACCACTTCTCACCGAAGCTACTGCATGACAACATTCAGTTTACTTTCACGTGGAGCAGTTGTTATCCGGTCGAACAATACTGAACAAAACGAGTTGCGTGGAAAACAAGTAGTGGTCTCTTGCCAGTGCAACTGAGCCCTGCACTGGACTAGACTCTAGCCATTACTTGTAATTGTTAAAGACGGCTGTCAATGCACTTGTGGAGGCAGGAAAGCTAACACATTGCTCCCCGATTTTCACATCGTGCGAAGAGCGGAATGAACGTCCAGCCCCAGTGAGGCAGCACTGGTCTAGCTTAAGTGACTAAAGGAGACCGAGTGTGAGTAGAGACACTTGCACGAAGCGGAAGATACGTCATCTTTTTCGTAATCCTCCCTCCTTGAGATGATCAAGCTTTTCTTACTGTCTCTTACTCCCTGGATTAAGAAGTCCCGATGCTGATGCAACAACCCGAACCTTTACCAAGACCCACTGCCTTCGAAGGACCTCAGCTAGGACCCTCTAAACGACGGTACATTTCTGCCCAAATTGTTTTTACGTAATCATGTAACTTAATATGAATAATTTTCAACGATTTTTCGTTGAAATTCCAAATTTCTTGTCACAGCTAATACAAGGTCTGATTTGTGTAACTTTTACATTATGTAATTTGTGAAATAATGACCTTTGCATATGCGATATAATGTTGGTATGTGAAGAGAATTGGAGGAATTCACTGACAGCCTTTAAAAATCAATTCGAGTTGTGGAGCGGAAAAGTGAGTTTCTTCATAGGGCAGAACAAATACGTCTGTTTTTAACTAACGCTTGGGCACGACGGCTCGTGGGTGAAAAATCCTTAATAACGGCATTTCTAGGAAATTTTATGCACTCATTTCGAATAGGGAGGTTATTTACGAAAATATGACTTCCTAGTTACAAGCAAGGAACAGCCAAAAATGTTTCTGCATTTTCTCAAGGTCATGAAATTTTGCAGGCAAAATTAATTCCGGTTTAGCACCCCCAGAAAACAATTGAAATCAAAACCACTCCACAACCTTCCTGGTCAAAACAAATTTTCACTAAAATAATGAGAAATAGGTAAGTATGTGCGGTGTCTTGCGCCAATTTTCTCTGTTCACCAATGGTATGGGAGAAACACCAGTATTGGTTCTATTTACCCTCCACCGAGTGCTGTACAATGATTCACTGACTTAAGATGAACGTGGGTCAACACAACTGACGTGTACCGTGTAACGCTCACAAAGTGTGATCCAAATTTGACTGCCAGGGAAATTTTTGTTCAGGATAGCCCATAACAGCAAGCGTGAGGACAGCTGCTAAGAATACCAATAAGTTTCGGTATTTTCGCTGGTAACTTTTCGACCACCCAATTTGCTGGTATGACCTCTTGCGCAGCAACTATCATCTCTCCGTACACTGAACTATAGCTTGCCCGACTACGATTTGAGCATGAAACAACCATAGTGTGTTTCAATTTCTAGTCTATGCAGATGGATTGCACCTAGTGCAATGTTACGGAAGGTCCTTAGAAGTGAGTTATGATTCCGGGAAAATTTAAATATTTAGTAAACACTCAGTAAAAGCTTTTATTAGCTAAATTTTATGACCACACGGCTCGTTTCGAGTAGGCCCCTGCTCACAACCGTTTATTTCGCCCGTTGTCTAAGGACTGCGATTCATTCGTCTAATCCCGTAACGTGGCAGTTTTGTATTTTTAGAGGGTGCACCATTACGATGAATGTGACGGTTTGATCATTCACACTGAATTGCAAGTGTTACTATCAGAACTATATAACAAATGATAGGTTCCTCCAAAACATAGGCTATTTCAGCTTCGGGCACTGATGTCTAAGTGCATGCTGAGTATACTACGTAAGTCGAACAGAAGCATATATCCTGACGTTACATTGACTTTGAAACTTACTGATTTTAACGCGAAAGACAAGAAATAATTACAAGGAGTGGTGAAACACCATCCAGCTCTACACGAACTATACAGTAGCAGTATAAATGTGTATATCAGAATGAACAGTAGTCAGTCCCCTTGACGTAATGTATTTAAGGCCTAAAGTTAGAGGTCAATTACGTAATATTGTCACCATAGCTCTTAATACCTTTGGTATTTCAAATACTTAGAGAAAATAGCTCATACTTTAACAGTGACGTCTTCACGTTATAGAAGAAAGAATCCAAGCGGAAGTACTGACCACATTAACGGATCAGTTTACACTTTAGTTTTGCCTGGTATACATTCATTGGAATAAAATCCGAAAGTAATAAGACTAAATTCAGGAAGAGACTTTCAGTTACTTTGCTTACGTATTTCAGCCTACGTAAAACATTCTGGCAAACATTTGATTGTTTAGGGCATTCACTTAGACAAATTGGCGATGTAACTGTTTCAGAAAAACCACACTTTAAAACTGAAAGACTGATGTGCAATTCCTCCCACTATAGATAAATACCTTAATAGGGGCTGTTAGACCACTAAGTCAAAACGTTTTATTTCAGTTGACAGCACTGTCCCAAACCAAGATTAGGTATTTTGTGTATGAAATATTACAAGTGCATAACTTTCATTCTGACAGTTAATTCTGTAAATGTTAGTTCAGTTTACTGTTATGCATTCACCTATTTTGACGATCTTAACTGACAACCACGCGGGGTAGCCGCGCGGTGTAGGGCTTCTTATCTCCCCGTCGGAGGTTCGAGTCCTCCCTTGCGCACTCGTGTGTGCATGTTGTGCATAGAGTAAGTTGGATTAAGTAGGACCGATGACCTAAGCAGTTTGGTCCCCTAAGGTCTTACCACCAATAACATTTATTCCGAAAGGAAAAGTAACTGCCAAATCGGGAGCTGATAAATAAAATGGCTAAGGTAACTGCCGAAGACTTCAGAATTAGCATGAAAAGAACGTAGCTGTTCCAAAAGCAAGCAGTTACGGCAAATTTTCCGACAAACTAATTTGTCCGATAGTTTCAGTGAGGATAAATGTAATATTTGAACTAAAGCTTCACAATATACCCATTACGTCTATATTCTTGCTTAATAGCATCAAATGATAGCTAAGCTCAAAAATGCACACTTTTCCAGTGACATTGCCATTACAAATCTCTGAACAGTACATTCACTGCACTGGATATAGCAACTGGATTTAAATATATTAATAAAAACCTGTTACTCACCTGAACAACACATGCAACAATCAGCCCGAAGGCCAGTGAAATTTGAACAGTCGTTGGCTTGTATCCTTCAGACCAAGCTACAGTGGTAGAGCCACAGCCTACGAGGACCAACAGGAATGTTCCTATGAACTCCGCTGCAAACTTTCGCCAAGTAGTGCTGTACACTTCGACCTCGTGCAAACCTGCTGCAGCCCAAGCGCCTATAGAGGAAGTATTTTACAGTAGTTTCACAGAATCCCAGAGCATGTCTTACATGTGACTTTCATATCAAAGCTACTAACGATGTTTTACAGTTACTGTTATACAGATACAAAAGATTAACTGTATTGTATGAAATACACCAGAGCTATTTTACGAAGTTGCTTCTTTGGATATTGTTAATGAAATGCTCATAAATCTCACAGTATCACTATGCCATAACGGCAGATTTAAGTTTGCCTAGTCTCTGAACCACTTGTTGCAAACGTAACGCTAACGTTTTACGAATAACAAACCGTAGCTTTATGAATATTTCAACGTATTTTACTATAATTTCTTAAAGCTGCTGAAACACTGACGGTATCCAAAACTTTAAAATAGTTAAGCGGGAAAACTAATTTTCCAGCGTTTGTATCAGTGGAGCGTTCGAACTTATTAGTCTGCTTAGGTTCCAAGCAATCGCACTGGAGGCGTCTGAAGAGCCTGCAGTGATTAATAATGCTGCACCACAGTTCCTACCGTATGCCTGCACGTCGCCAATTTCCTTGTCAATGATTTCTGCGAACTTAAGCTGTAACCATCTTATTTGCACAATCTCAAATCGTTGAGAAGGATATTTACGTCATGTGCAACCAGTGATACCAACGCCGAAAAATAATTTGTTTTTCCGCTTAACTATTTTAGGTATTTGGATACCGTGAATCTTTCAGCAGCTATAAGAAATTATAGTAAACTCCTTCGAAACATTTGTAAAGCTACGGGTTGTTATTCGTAGAACCGTAACATTTACTTTCCGCGTTAGAAGTCTGAACTCCGAGAAGTTCCTCGACTTAAGATACCAGTAACTTCAGAAGAGTTTTGTGGGTTCTGTCAACGCTTCCAGCATCATTAGCATGTGCTGGAAACTTTAATATTCAGTTTCAGACGATATGCACAAAGCTAATGTCAGACAAGCGACGAGAATTTAAGGTCCTACTATCGACAACTACAATTGACTTTCTTCCCCATTACGATTTTGCTTTCAACCAAGATCTGATTAACAGTACGCCGTTCAGTCACAAGTTTTTACCTATCACTAAGAAGACCATCACCAGTTGGTTAGAATACTTTGTGAACTATTTCAGCAACATTAGGATTACCGCCAGGCAGTACACTGAACTAAGGGTAGTTTCCTTTAACTGCTATTTTTGTACGGTAGACTGCTTCAAGAGAAAAGACTAGGTGGAGCTTCGCAGTTTCGACCGCACCCTTGTATTGCAAAGAAGTGGGTTCTAGAGATTTCACTCTACGTAGTACGTATCACTTCAGTCGAATGGAGTTACTTGAAGAGAACTTTTTCAGAACCAAAGTTCTGAATTTCACTTAACTACAGCTGTCTACAGAAGACTAGATACATTATGGAGAAATTAATAGCCCTAGAGTATATTCTTATAACGTGTTTTACACTTTATGACGCAGAAGCAGCCAAATCTTTAACCCACTTACTAACGGTTCTCTCAAACGTATTCGAGTTTAATTTTACTCTTGAGACTTCCGTGACAGACCCGTTTAGAAGCCTCTCCTAGGTGCTGCCAGAGAAAGTAAATACCGTAACATTCTTCCAGCTGCCTGACGTCAGGTGGTTACTGCTACCAAGCAGCGAAAGCTGTTACTTACAAATAGCAGCCACAGGCTCTCTCTAGCAGATATCTGGAACAAATGTGGGATTTTGGTAACGTGAATCTGTGACAGTATTTCATTTTGAGATGTTTCATGGGTTAAAACGGTAATTCTGAAATTAGAGAATTCCATGGCCCATGAATGACACTCTTCGATATCCTTTGGCAGGAAATTTCATCGTTTTAAAGTTCAATATATTTGCAAAAATTAAAGCTAACATGCCAAGCTTTTCACATGCATAACAATACGAGTGAAATAAAATACTGATTAAAGGGATAGCGATCCAACCTGAACGAAAGAAAACTGCACACTTTTCTAACCTCCGTATCAATTCATCCTTACTACACACTATTCCACACTCCACATTCTAACGCAGCTGATTCGCGTTAACACTGACCTTCCTTCATATTCGCATAGCACGGCATGACTGGAAACAGCTGCACACTGACCAACAAGATGTCCTCGCTCGACTGAACGGGAAATCATATCCGTACTAGTCAACCAGTACCGTATTGGCGCAAACATTTTCACGGCAAAGACTATACACTTCTACCATCAGTCCACGTTTGAAACTCTCAAGTTTTCTTTAATGTATAGAGAGCCAATCTGCATGCTGAATTTTATGCTCAGCAATGAAAAATAATTGTTGGATGAACATACAAATGTTCAGCATGTTTCCTGATAGGCATCCTTCGTGTTTGACATTAAGGCGACAGTGACAAGTATACTTTAGGTGATTTTTTTTCAGATATGCTCTGTGAATGCTTACTCCGAATCTTCGAATCTAAACTAAATGCCGGCCGCGGTGGCCGTGCGGTTCTGGCGCTGCAGTCCGGAACCGCGAGGCTGCTACGGTCGCAGGTTCGAATCCTGCCTCGGGCATGGGTGTGTGTGATGTCCTTAGGTTAGTTAGGTTTAAGTAGTTCTAAGTTCTAGGGGCCTTATGACCTAAGATGTTGAGTCCCATAGTGCTCAGAGCCATTTGAACCATCAAACTAAATACCGACAAACCTAAGAACATTACTGCATGAATACACTGTAATATATTGGAATGAATTTATTGCATAAATAAGAAGCAGGTGCCAATACTTTTTACGTGTTGCCTCCCTACCTATTAGTGTGCTAAACCATAAGAAATAAGTTGCAGTAAACTGTCTTTTACAGTGCTTTAATCTGTCTTCGTGGTGGACATTGGTTCATCTAATTGACTCTGTGGTACTACATCGGGTTAGAGGAACTGTTCATGGTCTTCATTTCGCAGGCAAACATGAGATATCGTAGAAATAGGAACATCTAGGATTGTTTACACACTGACTGGATTAAATTACAGATATCTGCACACAGTCATATAGAAACAGGATGCAGAATACTGTCGAATTCGCCCGGTGGATGGGGTGAAACTTGGCGGCTTCTAGTAGCCTCTCGAAGCCTGTATACGAAATGCTAGCATAGGATTATTTTATCCTCTCCTTTCTTTAATTCCAATTTTCCTTGTATGCTAAGAGTCGAATGTTTATACCATCGCAAAACAAGAATGGCATTACGTTATTAAGTTAAAGCACATCACTCACAAGGCCAGCGCAATTAAGAGCAAAGGAAAAGTTAAACAATAGTATTCGGACTCTGTGTCTATTTCAGCGCGCTAGTTCTGCTTTTATGAAGTTCACTCACCTGGGATGATTGGACTGTAGGTCACATTCCTCTCTGCTGTGCTTAAATTAGTATTCCACAGTTCCATTCTGGATGCATCTCAACTCCGCCTTGGGTGCAGATTGTATTTTCAATTAACCTGTATTCTTTTGAAACTCTTAGACAGGTGTACAACAGTCAAATGGTTCTAACCATAAACAGTGTTGATCGGCTTCAAAGCCCAAAATTCTTTGCCCTTTAACTCTCTAAATTAAGGAAGGTTCCACTCTCACACCTCGTTAAGACGAAGTCATTAGAGATATACTGTATTGTATGTTAACCGGGGACCTAGAAACGACGGAGAGACTCCGTCCCCGCCGCAGCCGCAGTGGTCCACAACCCCACGACGACTACCGCAGTCCACTTCACCCCTCCGCCGCCCCACACCGAACCCAGGGTTACTGTGGGCTTCGGCCCCCGGTGAACCCCCCAGGGAACGTCTCACATCAGACGAGTGTTTGCGTGGTAGAGTAACGGTGGTGTACGCGTACGTGGAGAACTTGTTTGTGGAGCAATCGCCGGCATAGTGTAACTGAGGCGGAATAAGGGGAACCAGCCCGCATTCGCCGAGGCAGATGGAAAACCGCCTAAAACCATCCACACACTGGCCTGTGACGGACCTCGACACAAATCGGCCCGGCGTTAGACCGGACGGCCAACCTGGCGGGCAGAGATATACTACGCAAGCTCATATTATACAAACATCGAGATCGGCTGTGGCTTTGTTACAGTAAATATCTGAACTTCCGCCAGAAATGCTTTTAGAGAACCACTAAACCCTAAATCATAATGGGAGCGCAGATACTTGGATCCAGCCTTCCCTGAATACGAGCTAATTATTTTATCACTAGCTACCCTATCTCGGTATATATTTTCTTAATTTTTGCGTAACTTATATTCTTAGTGGGTATGACCTCCGTCAACGATTCTTTCAGAACAGTTTACAGACGTTTGCTAGGTGTATGATCCAAGGGCTTCCTGGTATGTAGTACGTAGTTATCAAGCAATGCACATATGCGTCACTTAACTATATTTAAGAACTGTTTTTAAAATATTATGATGGAAACTAAACTGGATATGCAGTACTGTTGATACTGTTTCTGTTAGGGTCAGTTATCACTTACTGCTACTGACGATTCACCTGTTTAGATACGGATATGTATGTTCATTTCATATAGTACAAAAGAAAGAACCAGTGCAACAATAACTCAGAGTGACACTGTTAGTACTCAATCACCAACTGTCAGCCGCCACATACATGGTCTTGGAGTGAAGTTCCTGACGGAAAAAACAACCGTCCTGAAGATGTTTTGCAGGATATCAAACGTACCATCGTTTGTAAATACACTCTCTAGCTCAAGACTTTTGACACCATTTCCGGACGTGGCCTTTCTTGACGTTAAGGAGCAGATGTAAATTCTATGAGCTTGAGTACTTGTATTGCCACAAGGATATTTATCATCAACCTAGTCAGTTTTCTATGTGAATGGTTATATGTCGCATTAGATATTGGATAAAGCTTATAAATGTATTTATAAAGCGCTTTTTTGTGCTACGGAAAAGGCATAGGCCTTTCCGCCGGTTTTAAGCTTCTTGTTGTCAAAGGAGGGAGATCAGGATTTAACTTCCAATCGAGGACGAAGTCATGAATCTGACAAGTATGAGGAAGGAAAGTGACCGTGTCATTTTCAAAGTAAATCTTGCCACTTCAGACTTAGATTTGAGGAAACCACATTAAATCTAAATTAGGATGCCGAGTGGAGACTTTAACATTATTTCTCACGATTACGATTCAATTTCTGTCGATATCTGATATATGAATTAAATTCTGAGCTGTGGAATACTGATGCCCTCAACGATGGTCCACCTGTCCAGCCTTCGACTATGCAAAAGTTACATACCGTGCAAAGAGTTCATTCTGGGAACGTCCATCCAGATGAACCTGGCCTATACTCGCTATATTGTTCCTAGGATCGTAAAAAGTGCTAGTTTAACCCATAATCTAAAGCTGTGTGCAAAATTTATATTTTCATTTTATAAAGCAGTTCTCCAAATGATTAGTACAATTAGTAGGAAGCCACATAAAATCTAAATTAGGATTGCCGAGTGGAGATTTTAACTCTATTTCTCACGATTGCGATTCAATTTCTTTCGATATCTGATATATGAATGTCTCCAAATGATTAGTACAATTTCTCAGGTGAGATGCGTGATCAATATACTATTAGCGTGCGCTTTTGGTAGTATCGCCAGGAAGAATATGACTGAGTCAGAAGATGCTACATTGTATACAGATCATTTATTGTGTTCCACTCTCCAAAACTGACCATCCACTGTAATCAAAACGTAAAGACCAGTAAGTGTATGCATGCGCTGGGTAAGGTCTTCCAGAAATTAGTGTGCAATACACTGAAGAGCCAAAGAAACTGGTATAAGTATACGTATTCAAATGCGGAGATAGGTAAACAGGCAAAATGCGGCGCTACGGTCCGCAACGGTCCAGACATGTGTCTGGCGCAGCTGTTAGATCGGTTACTGCTGCTACAATGGCAGGTTAACAAGATTTGAGTGAGTTTGAACGTGTTATAGTCGGCGCACGAGCTATGGGAGACAGCATCTTCCAGGTAGCGATGAAGTGGAGATTTTCCTGTACGACCATTTCACGAGTGTACCGTAAATATCAGGAATCCGGTAAAACATCAAATCCCCGTCATCGCTGCGGCCGGAAAATGATCCTGCAAGAACGGGACCAACGGTGACTGTAGAGAATCTTTCAACGTGACAGAAGTGCAGCCCTTCCGCAAATTGCTGCATATTTCAGTGAAGAGTCAGCGTGTGAACCATTCAACAAAACATAATCAATATGGGCTTTTGGAGCCAAAGGCCCACTCGTGTACCCATGATGACTGCACGACACAAAGCTTTACGCCTCACCTGGGCCCGCCAACAACGACATTGGACTGTTGATGACTGGAAACATGTTGCCTGGTCGGACGAGTCTTGTTTCAAATTGTATGGAGCAGATGGACGTGTACGGGTATGTAGAAAACCTCATGATTCCATGGATCCTGCATGTCAGCAGGGGACTGTTCAAGTTGGTGGAGGTTCTGTAATGCTGTGGGGCGTGTGCAGTTGGAGTGGTATCGGACCCCTGAGACGTCTAGATACGACTCTGACAGATGACACGTATGTAAGCATCCTGTCTGATCACCTGCGTCCATTCATGACCATTGTGCATTCTGCGGACAATGCGACACCTCACACGTCCAGAGTGGCTACAGAGTGGCTTCAGGAACACTCTTCTGAGTTTAAACATTTCCGCTGGCCGCCAAACTCCCCAGACATGAACATCACTGAACATATCTGGTATGCCTTGCAACGTTCTGTTCAGAAGAGATCTCCATCCCCGTAGGATTCATGGTGTCAGTTTCCTCCAGCACTACTTCAGACATTAGTCGAGTCTATGCCACGTTGTGTTGCGGCACTTATGCTTGCTCGCGGGGGCCCTACACGATATTAGGCAGGTGTACCAGTTTCTTGGGCCTTCAGTGTATATTTAATGATCACTGCAAGCTGAAAGGCATGAGTCCCTGTCTATTCTGGTTTATTGGAAAGAACTCTACGAAAACTATAAGAAACACAAAGTGTAATGGCAAGGTAGTCACGAAATTTCTACAAACTGTGACCAGTATAGTTTTTTTTTGTTTTGTTTTGTTTTGTTTTAGAGCGCAAAAACAACTAGGGTCATACACGCCTACCCAGAATAGTTAAAATATTAAGGAGCACATCTAGTCACCATCTGTTACCGTATGCGACAGCAATAACTATCATTACATGCAGATTACAGAGATACCTTCATCTGTGATAGCTCTTTAATAAATCAGAATTGACAGGGACTCGTGTTTTTCAGCTTACAAAGGTCTTGAAGTCTTTTACACAATAATTTATATATCTCACCCAATACATTTGCAAGTGAGTAAGTTTTTGGCTGCAGCGGTTGTAAGCTTTAGTGAGTAGCACACAGTAAATAAACTACAGACTGTGAATAATATTGACTCAAACATAGGGGAACCATACTTCAGAGTGCGCAGTTGAGGTATAACCTTAAATATCTGGGTTATTATCAATAGGAAAACAAAATATTTTAGGTTTATATTAATGAATAAAAATCTACATGTTCAGAAAACTACAACAGCAGAGAACTTTTCAAAAATACAAAAAAAGGGAATGCGCACTCTTTCGTTCACCTACGCTTAAGAGTAAGCAAAACATGCCCCAAAGACTGCGTATTTAGCAAATGTCACAAATGAACGCATTATCACCCTCAAATGAAGAGCACTGCTCGTGGCACCATCTCCTTCACTTAATCCACTGGATACAGTCTTCTGGAAACGCCAGAATCTATGTTCCCTACTAACCGCTTTCAGTCTTTTCCTTAAAGCAGACTCCTTCATACCAAGAGCAGCGGCAACCTTTGTTTACTGTCTCCATTTTCAATTCGTTGTCTGGCTTCATGGAACAGCTCTTCAGTTTAGATGAGCTTCATGTCCGATTTTCGCACTTAATTTGAAGTCATTCAGAAACCAAACCTATCCTTTGGACTCCACAACGCACTCAAGAGGTACAAATTTGCAGTTGTGCCCTAAACAGAGACCGAGCGAGGCGGTGCAGTGGTTAGGACACTGGACTCTCATTCGAGAAGACGAAGATTCAAACCCGTGTCGGCCATCCTGATTTAGGTTTCCCATGATTTCCCTAAATCGCTTCAGGCAAATGCCGAGATGGCTCCTTTGAAAGGGCATGGCCAACTTCCTTCTCCATTCTTCCCTAATCCGATCGGACCGATGACCTTGCTGTTTGTTCACCTATCCCAAAATCAACCAACCAACCAACCAACCCTAAAGAGAACGCACGCACTCTTTGGGGGCGTTATATGCGCGCTCTTTCGTACTGAAACAATGATTCCAAGGGAAGTCAACAGATGACAGCACACGTCACATTTACAAGACATCTGGACACAGTATGGTAGATATAAAGCAAGAGTTTCAAAATATAATTAGGAATTAAAAACTATTGCTCGTGTATTCTGTGTATAATTATGCAATAGAGTACCAGAATTACATCAAGAATGCTCAAGAGTGATTCTTACCTGTTTTACCTCGGAAAGATAGGATTTCTTCACACAGCTTCTGCGAGGCTTTTCTGATACCACTCTGAACACAGCTACGTCAGTTGCGAGCTGATCGCTTTAGTCAACTGTCAGGAGCTGCGCTCTCTTTGGGACTGCACACTGTTCGATACATTTACCCTATTCTTCCTAATGATTCTGCCAGCAGTACATGCTAATAACCAATAGATCACGTATCTTACACGAGAAATCGTACTAATCATCTGGAGAATTGCTTTATCAAATGAAAATATATATTTTCGACACAGCTTTTAATTATGGGTTAAACTAGCTTTTTTAACGCTCCCGAAACAACACAGTGAGTCTACACGTTTAGGCCTCGTACTTGTGGCTGTGCTTTCCCAGAATGGTTTCCTTCAACCGTATGTAACTTTTGGGCAATTGAAGAACGGAGTGGTGGACCATTGTCGAGATCATCAGTGTGAAATAGCTCACAATTTACGTTCATGTATCACTTCTTGACAGAAAATGGCTCATATTCGTGAAGAATAGGGTTAAAATGTCAATAAGAAATACAAAATTAACTTTTGTATAGTTTACCCAACATCACTTACATCTAAGGCTCGGATACCTCCTTCGAAAGGGACGCGATCGGTTTGCTTCTTCATCCTCATCGACCGGACATAAAATCCTGACTTTCCTATTTCCTGACAGCGGCAATTACATAATAGTGATATAATTTTGAGAACAATGATGAATAAAGCAAGAAATAGGAGAAACACTACTAACGGTAGAGTACAAGAGAGCGTCGGGTCACAAATTTCATAGACATTTGATATCATGTAGTAAAACATCTCAATAACGTATTCAAAAATATAATCACGGTGCCCCGCTGCTGCTTTTAGACATTTAACGTAGAAATATTTATAATAAATACAGAGATATGAAGTTCAGCCTGAGACCTCACAAACGAAGTAGGATTAACATATCGTTTTCCTAGTGGGTATTAGCGTTCCCTGAACATCGGAGAGATAATAAATGGGCTATAAAGCAAACTGATAAATGAAGCAGAATGGAATCGACCATTCATGGAAGTGGTTTTTAGAACAAACACGGAAAATGTGCAATATGTTGAACGAATGTGTGTAATGCAATAAATATTGTGTCAAACTATTCCCTATGAAAGAAAATGTAGCAAGCTTCAAGGCAGTTCATAATATCTCTTCGTCATCTCGCAAGTATCTGACAAAAAGTTTGAAATCCTTAATATTTTCTGCATTTTCCCTTTTAAGTGACGATTCGATTATACCAAATGCGAATATAAGGTAAAAGTACTGCTTATTTATAGGGAGAATATTTGAGAAAAAATAATGGCTCATTCATTCGTTGAGTAGAAGATAAAAGCGTTAGTTCCATACTTACAAATTATGGAGGTTGGGTCACGTTACACTACCCAGAAGTTATGAACGAATCAGATCATTTCTCAGGAAACTATTCAAAACATTTTTGTGACTTCTGATCTGTGTAAATTCTGGGTAATGAGCTGTATCACTGTAACTGGTCCAAGGACCTAAAACATGATGTAGATGATAATAATAATGATGATGATGACGATTTCAGATAGTGAATATAACTGTCGAATTAAAGTTATATGCTAACGAAGATCGTCGCCTTTTGTGGACGAAGTCGATTAACTGAGTTGGTAAAGCCCACTATTTTAATCTTTAAGCAATAAATACTTCAATTCTGATTACACTAGAATGTAAAATTCGTTGCAAAACTCGATAACCTATACGACCCCGTTTTGGGAACGGTATTCTATAAAGCAAATGTTAGGTTTTATAAGTTATCGAACATTTTTATTTGTCTTTAGTTTGGACCAAGCGAGGACGCATAAGAGGTAAGACACTAGACACGAATTCGAAAGGGTGGCTGTTCAGATCCCCATCCGGCCAGCAGCTAGCTCGAATCACTCGAGGCAAATGTGAGAACGGTTCATTTGGAAAAGACATAGTCAGATCCCTTCCAATTCCAGGTGTGTGCTTCGTCCTAAGGACCTCGTTGTCAAAAGGAAAATTAATCACTTAAAAATGGAATAAATTTCTAGACGAAATACAAAAATCGTGGTGCTTTAGAGGTCCCGAATCACTTAGAAGAATGTCGCACTTGTCACATGCGTTGGTAGCTTCATGCTGAATCAACACCTACAGGCAATGGCACTCTAAAACAATTACCCTTCCAATTATTAGCACAGCATTGGTATGATGGAAATTCGCGACATTCGGTATTATGGGGTTAAAAATTAATCTTCAGTTTGGCATAAAAAAGGGAAACGTTTACGCTGAATTTCCATTTTCGACAGTAATATGAAAACATTTCTTCCGATTATCGACCATATTGAGGGAGCTATTGTGTGTTGGGACAGGCAATGAGGAACGTATCTGAATCTGTGACATTCCTCAGAGTACCATCACCTATAGCCCAGAAAGCATGAATTCTTTTTATTTCCCGTAATTAGTACACTGACTACAGATTTTTTTTTCTTCACTGTAATTTAATTCCCATACCCGTAAGAACGGGAGTGGAACGGCAGCGATACAATTGCGGTTTATCAGCAGAGAGCATTTACGAAAATATACGAAAACAATTTTAGAATATCTATGCTTCTTCTTTACCAGTTAAAATGTACATTTGTACATTTAAGGTGCTACAAACCATTAGGTGTATTTTCAAACACAAATATCGTTGGTAGTCATTAAGACAAGAAAGAACGATTTCACTTCACAGCACTAACATGAAGGAATCGCAGGCGCAAAGGATAGATTGGGATTATAAAGGTTGTTTGTTATTGTGGTCTTCAGTCCGAAGACTCGCTTTATGCATCTTTCCACGCTACTCGATCCTGTTCAAGCCTACAGCCAACATCCTTTTCAACTCGCTTGCTTTATTCATCTATTGGTCTCCCTCTACGATTTTCACCCTCCACGCCTTACTCCAACACTAAATTGGTGATCACAGTATGTTTTAAGTTTCAGAATCCTACAACCGATCCCTGCCTTTGCTCAAGGTACGTCAGTAATTACTTTTCTGCCCAGTTCTATTTAGCACTGCAACATTGGTTACGTAATACACCAGTCTAATCGGCAGGGTTCTTCTGTAGCACCACATTCCAAAAGCTCCTGTTTTATTCTTGACTGAAATGTTTATCGTCCACGTTTCACTTCCGTACAAGGCTGCACTCCATACAAATACCTTCACAAAGGGATTCCTAACACTTAATCTGTAGCCTATGTTAACAACTTCCTCCTCTTCAGAAACGCTTTTCTTGCCAATGATAGTCCACATTTTTTATTTTTGCTCCCTGAACCTTAGATCCTTCTCCAAATTTTTCTTTTGTTTCATTTGCTGCTTGCTCAGTGTACAGATTGAATCACCCAGGCTACAACCTTGTCACTCCATTCCCAGCCACTGCTTTCTTTCTTGCACCTCGACACATTAACTGCGTTCTGGTTTCTGTACAACTCGTATATATTCTTTCGCTCCCTGTATTTTACGCTTGCTACCCTCACAATTTAGGAGAGCGTATTGCAGTCGACATTGTGGAAACATTTATCCAAATCTACAAAAGCTATAAATTACGTTTGCCTTTCCTTAATCTATCTTCTAACCGAAGTCGTAGGGTCAGTATAACCTCGCGTGTTACTACATTTCTCTGGAATCCAAACTGATCTTCCTGATGTCTGCTTCTACCAGTTTTTCCATTCTTCTGTAAACAATTTGTGTCAATATTTTGCAACCATGACGTATTGAACTGGTAGTGCCGTAATATTCACATCTATCTACAGCTGCTTTCTTTGGAAATGGAATTATTACATTCTTCTTAAAGCCTAAGGATATTTCGCTTGTCTCCTACACCTTGTACACGAGGTGGATTAGTTCTGTTATGGCTGGCTCAACCAAGAATATATGTATTTCTGAGTGAATGTCGTCTACCCCAGGGCCTTTTTTCAACTTACGTCTTTCAGTGGCCTGCCATATTCTTCTCGCAGTATCTTACATCCTTTCACATCTTCACCTAGGTTATCTTTTCTTTTTATATTGCCTTCAAGTAATTTTTCCTTGCACTGTCCTTCTATATACTCGTTCCGCTTCTCAGCTTTCCCTTCTTTGCTTACTACTGGTTTCCCATCTGCACTCTTGATATTCGTGTAGCTTCTTTTCTTTTCTCCAAAAGTGAATTTAATTTTCCCGTGCGATTTATCTGCTTTTCCCATGGCTGAGTGGCCAAGTGAAGATATGAGTAATAGAGTTGTAATGGAACGAAATGTGCGGATGGACAACTGATAAGAAGTGAAGTGACATATCTGTGTTACATATCAATGTTACTTTGGGTGTACGTGCTGAGGTATAGAGTAAAACAATCCTAGGCGTTAGACTCCTGCCAGGAATATAAATCATTTCTGCCGTCAGTAACATCTGCAGAACAAACAGTTTCATTGGCATCAGCTAAGGACGCTTTGGATTAAACTTCTTGATTCACAGTTAAGGAAGAAGCTGTAAAGACGAGGGTGTAGAGAACTATGCAACGTTCGTGGTAGTTGCTAAAATTTTCCACGCTTTGCAAAAGCAAACTGAGTACAGACAAATGTAGTCAGTACGGTGTCCGACGTTACCATAAAATTCCAAAAAATTGCCGTCCACTCTTTCTCCTCTATCAGATGTTACACACAGAACCACAAGCAGTGGCGAAAGAACAGTTAACACGTTGTGTCTTGATGTTACTGCCTAGATGCCATCAACGTTAAATTCAGTTTGTTAAATCATATAATGTTATTGTTCTAGAATTTTGTACGCTATCGCTGGACGAGGAGTTGCTCGCAGATTCTACTGTTAATTGAAATGTTGAAATTCGAAGGCTACACATCTCATTGGTACACGGAAAAGTAAACTAATAAAGCATGACTTTAAAACTAAATTCCATGAAGTGTTACAGTATCTCTGTAAGATTATCGTAATGTCTTAAGTACTGTAGACGTGACGTTATGTCAAAAAATAAAGAAATTGTAATACATAGATTGGACAGAGACTGTAGTGTAGCATGTTCTTCGGTGACTGCTGTCTTGAAGTGTGCCGTCTTTGCTGCGACAGTGTTTGGTCTACTAGAGGTTTATGTGAGACTAGCCACCCTGCCCATTTGTAGTGCGAGTCTGCCAACAGCGCCGGTCTTGTTGATATTGTGGAGCCTCACAGCCATGTGTCTGTTTGCACTGAAGCATCCATTTACTCCGCAATGTAAGTTGGAAGAGCTATTGCATGTGTATAATACCGATAGCTTTAAGGTCTAATACAGTTTAGGCTTGTTTTCAATTGTCTGAATTTGTGAACGTCGATGTGTTTGTGTATCTTCCACGTAATTTCTAGTTTTTGATGCTGGATGCTTCAAGATCCAGTAGTAATTAAACTAGTTGCCTTATAAAAGGTAAGATTTCGTGGTAGATAGAGGAACGCATACCGATCAAATTTTTATGTCTTAGTTACGTCATTCTGCTTTATTCATGACGATTTCGTCATCACTGTTCGCGAACTTTCGTTGCAACGGATTGAGGTGTCCGGTCAATGCTGTATAGGGAAGCAGGGAGCTAAGGCTAAGTAAGTAGTAACTGAACGCACTCGCCATGTTGCAGACTGTAGTGCACTATTCTGTAGCTGTCCAATAGATTTACTTCAGAAACTTTATCAATTGAAGCTAGAACTTTCTAAATAAAGTCTCATACCATTTTTAACATAATGGCTACGTCGGTTTGAGTTCTTCATTTGCGTAAATAATTCCATACTATGAGTGGACGTTTATTGGGTCGCTTTCTGTTTGGTACAAATTTGGTAATCTATTTTAAACTTCGGTATGAGTTGGGTGCTAGAACCTCCCAGCGTAGTTCAGAGATGGGTGACCATTCAATATAACACGCTTCGTCAGTTAGGTGGTGGCCACCTTGTGTATCACTGCCGTTTGTCTCTTCCCTTGTTAGAGACAAATTGGTTCACGGGAGAACAATTTCTAGTAAGCCTCCATGTAAGCTCTAATCTAATTTTGAACTTCGCAGTATTTTCGGGAAATACTTTGGGAACCAATGTATTAATTAACGTGTGGAGGAACTGAAATTTTCCATGGCTGCTGTAGGCTTCTGACCCAAACTGGCTGAAAAATTTCTCACGCGAGAGTAAAAAAATGCAGAAAACTTTCAATAGCATTTCCATCCTCCCAAAGCAACAAAATTTTGTGATAAACACTTGTAGCTATGTCAACACCTTACACATTAAAAACGAAGTAAGCTGGGCGTATCAAACACGTAATTTACTTAAGAATGCCCACCACCCCTTTCCGCTCGTTCTGTTACATATTGCACGCGAACCACGTATTCTGTTTTCCGGCTTAGCTACTAGCATAGCTATAAGAAATTTGTCACAATTTCCCAGTACTATCGGTATGGGTTAAGACGCCCTATGCAGCTAGTGGAAATGTTACGTTCTAATAAGTTCCGAATTACTTGGTTCGTAAACTGTCGATGTCATTGCTGCCGTAAACGTACTAATGTTGCTTGCAAGGGGTAAGCAGGAGAAAATCAGCATGTTAACTGTAGCATGTATTACGGCAGTTTGGAAAGAGCGAGCTCTTTCCATAAATTTATTCCTTGGTGCTGCACCCGAGACAGTAAGTGGCCGTCAGGCTAAACGCTAGAAACGAATGGCTGTTCACGAATGTTACAAACGAGTCCAGACTGCCACCTCAGTGCTTCGTAATGTCTCAGACGGCTGTTGCTCATTAATCGATTACCTTCCCGTCCTGCAGGTCCGTGATGAGCATTTTTGACAGTGAAGCTTCTTCACAGCTTAAAACTGTGCGGCGGGTGCCACAATCAGCTAGGAATGGTAAATCTACATGGGATTACGGAGAGCGTATAGCGTAGACACGTTGGTTGCATGCCAAGTCAAGCAACATCGTGCGGCAGCTGCTTCGATAAAAAAGCTCCATGTTGCTGGCTTCATATTCTTGTCTGTAAGCGGTTGACCAGATAGCGGCTTTGTCAGAACTGTGATGGGGGTGGGAAATAGCCACTAAATGTGGCTATTTCGGAAACGCAACGAAGACCTTACGCTACCACTGTTTCAAAATAGTAGTGGGAATCAACCTCTTCCTACTTCACTCGTTAAATCCCACAGCGGAAACTTCCGTGGGCTCCGACCAAGTAAGTCAACGTGAACGTGGTTACGGTCATAACACTAATCGTTAATTTCCACGCTCTGTACTCTAGGAAACATGGGGAATAAATTAAAATAATTAGATAAGCGCGTTGTCAGATGGAACAGTTTAAAACATGTACTAGAGGTGTTTCAGCATGTGATTTCTGAACTTCGTCTTCGGATTTAGCGTCTCAGAAGGCTCTTACCTTTATCTGCCTGCACTAAAAGATCCTTCATACGAAACTTCATAAACGTATAGTCCCACAGTTAATTACGTGTCTTCACCGCGTACGTTTCTATAAATTTATAACGACAGGTTACCTCGTTATTAAATTTTGATACGTAATCGGCAGTTATCATGTTTTCCTTTCAGAAATTTAACGACGAAAATTATCTGAAATAGAAAATCAAAACGTGCCTGTCTTCGAAGAGCAAATATCAAGTTGTGATGGAAGTTTTTCCTTTACGAATAGTTAAAAATTGAAAATACTTGACCGTCTGCTTTGAGGGAAATTCAGATTGTCCTCAGAAATCCTGTACTTTGGAATAAAGGCTAGGGCAAAGAAATGAACGCTAGAGTACAGTATCAGGGCTTAAATTTATCAAAATATGCCAGGTCAGTTTGGCAATGTAAGGGTGCGTCCGTCTGTCACATGTACAACTTCTCGCTTTTGCGGCCACAAGTAACCCGTAAAACCCCATGGAAAAAGCTGCTGACCGCCGTCCCATCTCTGCTAAAATGCGCAATAACATTACAATTTAAGAATACCTCCAAGCACTCTCTGAAAGATTGGAGTTAAATTTTCTCGTTATAGGAAACACGATGAGACATGATCGTCACCACCAACCCTCCGCTTTTTATTATTTTCTACATATCCACTATTGTTGGAATGAGCGATTCCGTCACGCCACATATTGGTAAAACATTCCAGCCGTCTTCCAATTTAGGTAGAATTAACGAGGCTTCGCGGCATAAATCTTCATTGTACAGCTTCGTACGTCATGAGAAACAAGCCCCAATGTGAGAACAAAGCAGAGCTTAATGTTTATCATGTTGAGCTCACTGCTAGTGACTAAAACCAACCTCGGCTGTATTAATCCTCATTCGATAATACAAGTTTAATTTCTTAGAGTAAATCCAGGTTGCCAAATTGGGCTGAAGTGATGATTGGATCTGCAACATTACATACCAGACCATCTAGTTCCTGACGTCAGCACAGCTTGGCGACCTGTAGATAATCAAAGAAACGAAACTGGTAGTAACAGATGTGTAAAAACGCAGCTGAGGTTTTCCATTAATCGGTACTTTGAAGAAGCCTGTCACACAGGTCTGGTAGACAATGTGTCCTAGGAGAAAGGGTCAATATTCAAATCACTTCGTGATTTGAAGAAATTGGAGTTGAAATAAAACCTCAGAGGTAGTAGATCATAGCTACTGGCACACATGGCTTCTACTGAACAGGTATTAACAGCCCTTAAGGTGTGAATTATGCAGCTTGTTTCCCAGGTTTTTGATTCAAATGATCGTAATGTCATTCATGCCTCCTGCGCCACCCTGCATAAGGTTGCATTAATAAACCTTATGAAAGGGTTCGGACCCTTATCCTTAGAGCGTAAAGGATAGTTCTTGACTTTCTGCGTCTGAAATGACTGTTCTAATTTCAAGATTTCTTTCCCATGTTGGCTAACATTTCTTCAGAGGGGTGAGAAGCTAGTTCCTCACAGTTAGTGTGTAAACAGCTTACTGACCGCACAGGAAACGAAGTCACTCGCTAGTTCAGCATAAACAGCATGTATATGCCGCGGACGAGGCACAAATGACATTTTGAAACGAAATACAAAATGATTGCACATACTGTGCTTCTTTGACACAAGGGGAAAAGATACGAAACGAGATTAAGTAAAAGGTGTATGAAAGGATAATGTAGATAGAGGAACTCTAGCCTAAGAGGAACTAAAATTTATTACTGTGATAAATCCTGTAAATACTCCTTGCGTTTGAATAGGGGAGCCGTCTTAATTTGTAGATAGGAGACATAGTATAGTGCTGCGACAGTTGCAGTATGAAAACAGGTGGCAGTTCAGCTAGAAGAAACGGCATGGTTGAGGATGGAGGGTGCCTCAGCACGACAGCCGTTGAAGCGGCGGACAGTATGGTTTACCTAGTGTTTCCACAAGACCATTGCAAATTCACCTCGATTCTTGAAACTTGCAATGCCATGTCTCGGAAGTGACACTGTGCTTATGTTCTAGGCGTCCTGGACCTGATAAGGTTAGACGAGATGAAGCCCTGGAAAACAGTGGTGGTACAGCTGGCTGCTGAGCTCCTCGGCACGTTCCTGCTGGTAGTCGTCGGGTGTGGCTCGACTACAACGGCGTGGTCGGAAGGCTACCAGCCGACGACTGTTCAGGTGGCCCTGACATTTGGACTTACTGTCGCATGCATCGTGCAGGTAGGTATCGCAATATTGGTCGCATTCTAGAGAGCAAGAAATGGTCACTCGTTAAGCTTGCTAGTAACGGGGGAAATAATAGTAAAAGTGTAGTGAGCTGCGTATCGCAAATGGAATTGAGGTAGATTAAACTGCTACTGACTAGAAAGTACCTGGTCATGGCGTGTTGGGGCCGCTCTTTCAGCGGCGTACATAGATAGTAGGGGCGCAAAGTGCAGTTGTAAAACGGTGTGTGCTGGCTGTCTGTGCTTTCTTAGTGTCTCGTTCGTGGAAAACGTCAGACAAGATGTGGAAGCTCGCAGGCCATGTAACGGCTGTGGGCAGTAGAACATTCGCTCCATATTAGGGTTAAGGCCAGACACTTCAGCTATAATTGTCAGTATTACTAAGTTCGCGGCAGAGACGTTGTGATCCGTATTATGCGCATGATGTTCACGGCATTGACAATGGTCTTAAACTGGTTATAAGATACGGGACAAGATAGGATTCGCAGTGACTTAACAATTAGAATGTGAAAATAAACCCCTAATGAATCTCATTGCTTAAATGTGATGGTTGTGTATGGCGGTAGTAACTAGAGGTGCTCGCCTGTGCACAGTATTGAACTGTTCGGTCCCTAGGAAACGAAAATTTGACGAGATAATTAAATGTCAGCATCTTAACTCATCAGGCTCACTCGTATTGACCTTTCTTAATGCAGTTCTATGTCAGAATAGCTTAATGGCTGGTTTGTAACTCATTCCCCTTGCTGTAATGCAAGCATGTCACACATCCGCAGCAGGAATGGCTAGAAAGGTGCCATTGTCTGAATAAAAGAGGAGGGTAGAAGTAATGGTCAGTGCCACTCGAACAAAGAGGTTCAACGTGCCAATGCTACAAGTTCTCCTAAAGAGCACGCGGCAATTGGCTACTAAAACGCTATTCGCACAAATAGCGCGATGACAGGTTTCAAACATAGTCAACAATCGGTTGCTTAAATTTATATGAAATTCGTTGTTAGCAAACTAAAATTACTAAACAGATGAGCAGTCGCAATATCCATTTGCGGCAAAACAGCGGAACAGTTTTTGGCGGAAGTACCATTAATACTGAGGCACGATTTCATTTGTGATAAAGCTGGTAGAGAAAGGATTAGGTTCTTCACTGGTAGAAAAGCAGCCAACGAAAACGACTTCACACGATTCAAATTCTTAACACCAGAGGTAAGTACGTCTTGGTACGAAGACGATGCACGTCTTCCTGAGGCAATTTTCGAAAATTTCTGTATGGTTTGGCACCTGGGATATCCAATAAACGAGAGTGAAGAGGCATTGCAAGAATATGACGAACTAGAGCGTATCCATTTCCACTCAACTTAAACTCGGGGTAGTTGCACCGAAATATTTGTATGTGGAAGTAGATAATGTGATTGACCAAAATGTTTGCTTTCAGACGCTGGGCTACGTAAGTGGCGCTCACGTGAACCCGGCAGTGACTGTGGGCCTGGTGGTGGGCGGCTTCCTGGGCCCGCTGAAGGCTCTGCTGTACGTGACGGCGCAGTGCGTGGGCGCCACCGCTGGCTCATTCGTGCTCCAGGTACTCGTAGCTGGCCTGTTGAAGTGGTTATTTCGTTCTAACAATTGTTAAATGGTAAAAAAGGACATGGTTTCAAACCTACGCGGTAGACTGTTCAGTAGTCTGGAATTTTGACGAGTTATAATCTGACAGTAACTGTACATGGCAACTAATTGCCAAAGAATGACGCCTTAAAGCAGCAAATAGTACAGAACACAGAGTTGTATAGCAACTGTATGTCAGAGAGCAGCGACTAAGGCTTTCAAATCTTCGTAGTCGAAGAACTGAAAAACAGCCATATTAGTGAAGAGGGACTGTAAACTTCGTCCAGCTGTGTTAATTGTAGTAAATTTGTTCGCTCTTTCCACAAAATGGTTTTAAATGTAAATGAAGTACCAGTGAGATGGAAGGTACCTTGGCAGCTTTATGTTGTGGTTGTTGCAGGCCCTGACACCCAACGAGACGGTCGCAACACTAGGCGTTAATGCCTTGAATCGGCACGTGACGCCGACGCAGGGCTGCTTCGTGGAGATGGTCATATCATTCGTGCTCGTGATGGCCGTGTACAGCGCTGCCACAGGGGGGGCGGCGGCGGCGGCAGCAGGACCCTTCACTGTCGGCATGTCTATAACAGCCTGCCACTTGTTCGCGGTATGTTTCCCAGGGGCCCAAGGTCCCTGATCATGGGTGCTCTGAGGTTTAATTTCAATGACTGATAAGTCTGTAGCTGCTGTGCGGACGTTGAGACCTAGGCTAATACAGCCGCAGACATGGTTGTGGAGGTGCCTGATTTAAGCGACCTAGGTGCAGAATCGGCAGCGTACAAGTCGGCACACCAATTTCATTATTAACTTGGTAAATACATTGATACGTCCCTAAATATTCAAAACTCCCGTTTTTACCAACGCATCTAGTTCAGGAAATTAACAACGTATTGCATCAGTTGGGTTTTAAGGAAGAATTATGATAGTTTCATAAGCGACACAGACAGCGCCAACAGTGTTAACGGTCCCTCATAACTACGATCTGTGGTTACACAGGGTATGATAGCAGGGTGGGTAATACCGCGGCCACCGTGTGAGTTGCGCATAGAAACCAACGGCAATGTGATTGCTCGAGTTCGGCATTAAATAGTTAAGGCACTGTCAGGTAGGCCGATCCACCACAGCACCGGTTGATGTAAGAGCAGAATTTGAATGGCACATTCCGCAATTCTGCGTAGTGGCGTGTCTTCGAAGATGGAAAAATAGGCTTCGTATGTTCGATGCTGCCAAGAAATGCTAGCCGAAAGTTTGCCTTGCTGGAAGGTCAACATGAAGCAACTCTTGAACATGATTAATTTTGGAGAGCAATGCTGGAAGTTTCCGCAGAACTTTCTGCAGTCCTCACAACTCTAAGGTTCACTTAAATCGCCGTCCACTGCATATTGGCACTCCCTCCTGTAATGCTGTAGCAACATGTGCTGAAGTCGGACCAATTGCTCTCTTCCTTCAAAAAACCTGTCTTAACGAAATTATACTTTCCTCCAGACCCTTCACAATGGGCCAGCGCCCAATTTTTTTTCCTATCCTTAAGCTTCAGGAACTTCAGTAGATCTGAGTCACCGATCTTGCAAGACACTTTCACCACCAGCGCGCCATCCCGCATGGATAGTCATACCGAGAGTCTGACAGCTGTTTAACAAATTCTGCGTCTTATAGCGCCATGTAGTGAAGTACCATAGTGCCCCCACCCCACCTTCGATAATAATCCGTCCCAATATGACGTCATGAGTAGTTACTTTTTCAGCGTTTTGAAACTGGATCTTCGCTTACCACCTTCAAATTTCGAATTGCATAATGACACAGCTTCGCAGCTAGTTCGAGAAAGTCAGAATAATCTACCTTTCGGTTTTAGGCAAGAACTGCCCATAACTAAAGCTGTAGATATGGTTATTCTTAAGCATGTGAAGTGCCTGTTGGGTATGCGGACGGTAAACAGAACTTCTGTGATGAGTAGTTCTCACGGGGGGTTAGAACGTGGTCATTTCGGTATACTCCCATCCGGTAAACATAAATATACGACACTTCCTTCTTTGCACGCTACATTAAAGATCTTCGAAGTGAATACTCAAGCCTGATAGTAGCTACCCAACAGCGAAGGCAAGCTAAGTGGAGAATCAGGGTCGTTCAAAGGAGTGGGAGCGGACCGAAGAGACTTCCGGCAGTTTCTGGCTAGTCTACAAAACCCGTTCTTTTCTCTGGCCTCGACAAGTTTTTCCTGAGCCAGGTTTCTTACCTGGAAATCTGTAATGCGACGCGGGAACGCATTTTAATCATATTGCTGAAGGAGCCCTTCAGATCTGAATTCAGTGTTGGACAAACAATAACTCCTCCTGTGTTCAAAAAATTTCAATAAAAATACAGCAGCGAAGTTCATGCATACCACAGCCTGAACTGAACTGTTCACCACCCAACACGACCGTTAAAAACTCACCATACATTTGTACAAACTTTGTCCAATTAATCCTAGGTATCAGAACAAGCTTGAAATAACACGGGTCCTTCTTCCTGACAGGAATTCAAAGATGTTAGTGTGTGGGTACGCTGTAATGCGTATGGACAATGTGTGGCGTTGGGTGAAAAACTTCGGAAATTCCGCATAGCTGCCGGCAGACATTGATTAGATTAGGATCGAAGACATACTGGTAATGATAAACAAGAAATACGCTTTAGTTCACGATAAACAGCGACGCTTCTGTAACCAGAGTTAAGAGCCTTAGGGAGCCAATAACGCACGCCCCCAAACGTCGTTCTTCGCATCAAGCGATCGTAAAATGGAACTGCTCAGTGGTGAATCTTGCACACTACAGCCCATTTGACTGTTAGGTCTTAAGAAAGCAACATACGCTGTTAAAGATCAAATGACTTGCGTGAACGTAACAGCTGAAATATAAGAAAAAGCAAGGCTTGGTTCAGTAATGTCGCAGGTAGGCACGAATGCATCGGCGACAGTGCAAAAAGGGAGGTGTAGAGGACAGTTAAAGCTATAATCTACTAATTCCGCTGTTCTCTCAATCACTAAACTTGATACAGGGCACTACTTCTTGGTCTACCCTCGTATAAAAGTAATCGGTGATCTAAGTATTTAAACTGTGTAAATGGATTTAAATATGGAATGTGAACTAACGCCCTATAGAAAGCTTATGGCTCGACCTTGTCCAGACATAAGGTGACTGTCATCAGTGAGTGGTAAGAGATCTTCACACACCAGCAGCACTGCTACAATGAAAGTGGATCATTTAGGTCAAGTATATGCCCAACTAAACGTGAAGGTATCGTCCCAAACGCAATAACACGGAGTTAAGATGTGTGCCCACCTTCGTAACTTAGGTTTCGGGAAGATAAAACTACTTTACGATGTATCAGTTGAATTTAGGGTTTCGTAGAACGCTACCCAGAAATTGACAACGATAGAAAATTCACTTCGTAGGTCAGTAGAGCAAACCCTGATGGTAGCTGAAAAAGCAGCCACAGGACGCACCTGTAAATGACAAAGGACCGCCTAAAATTCAATAAGCTGTAAATCACTATTCAGATGGATTCAAATGTAACGCGGAAATATCTGAGGTATCGTGCAAGACTAAATGACCTTCATTTTTCGCAGATGCAGTATACTGGTGCTGGTATGAATCCGGCTCGTTCTTTCGGACCTGCTTTCGTTACTGAATCTTGGACAAACCATTGGGTATGTATCAAATGAAAAGTGTGAAATGCATTATGAGAGTGAGTTGTTGTCAAAGCTTCGCTTAGTATTGGTTCGGCCGTCTTTTGCAGGTGTACTGGGTGGGACCGTGCGTAGGCGGTGTTGCTGCGGGTATCGTCTACCAATACTTCAGACGAGAAGAGCCTGTGGATGCATCAGAGAGTAGGGCTTCTCCAGGCCAAGCTTCTGGCATGGCCTCAGGGGTAGCGGAACGGAATGTATAAGCACGGAACAAAAATGTAATGCTCTTGACAACATGGCATTGTCCAATTTCTGCCTGAACTTTGTGGACGAGTGTGTAAACCTAATTAAGCCTGATGTTAAGAAAAGCATACTAGAACTCGCCTATTTCGCTAGGCGTGGCAAGGACATATAATGGATGTAAAATTTTAGTAATGTGAAACATTTACAATGTACTGAGATTTTATGCTCCAGTGTATTTTTAAATGTTGTCCACGTTCAATAAATTCAGCATGTCGAAAGCTAGTATCTGCTGACTAGTGGAATTAGATACTCCTAAAGCTAGGATAGGCACAAGAAAGTCTCACCCGACCCTTCGAAATCACAGTACTTGGGCACAACACCCCCCCCCCCTTTTTATGTTCATGTAACATAAGTGAATATTCTTAACGTGCAGTTAAGTTTCAGGTACATACCGTTCTTCAGCTGGGCTGTTTCACAATTCTTTTCCAGAGGGCGCTGCTTCAGTAAAAGAAATTTCCTGCGTGCTTGGAATAAGACAAATTTAAATCATTGGCGTATCACTAGTTCAATAATTCCCGTGGTTCTCCGCCCTTGCTACTATAGGTTGACATAACATTTTCACTTCAGTTACTTCATTAAGTTAGCTTGTCGTAGGTGCCAATCTCAAGACGTCCTGGCTGCCGACTTGATAAGGCAAGCAGGCAGGCGGTCACTGGCTCTAAAAGATCCAGTTAGGGCATTTAAATTCAGTTCACTCCACAACCATTCAAATAAGAAATGAATCCTAAATACTGAAAGACATAAACGTATGACTCGTTAGTCAAATTTGATCTACTAACAACGCTCGATGAGTCGTTGATATTGGAAGCGCGCGCGCGCGCACACACACACACACACACACACACACACACACACACACACACACACACACACACACACACACACACACACACACACTACATGCATACACATGTATACATCTCCGGCAACAGCTCTCAATATAGGTGTCGCCTCAGCAATAATTCCTGCAATGACGTGACGCATCAATGGAGTGAGGTCCACTGTGCGCAGTACACACCCACGTACGTGGCAATGTGTGAAATGCCCTAGCCTTGTTCATTCCCAAATAATTCGAATTAACGACACAATTTCGTGAAGTGCCACACGCAAATCCACTTAAATCGATCGTGAAAATATTCAACGGAACGCTCAAGTTAAGTGATAGTACGACACACACAGTAAGGTAAACTTGGCCAGGCTGGACCGTACTGGCCAATTCTGGCATTAGCCAGTGGCGTTATTTCGATGTATTGTAAAGGCGCGTGGCGCTACCACACTGCTGTCGGCCGTGGCCGTCTTTGCAGAGCATGGCGCCACTGCTTCGAAAGTGGCACCTCAACTGGCATCACGAGGCTGAGTGGACACCGTTCTAGCCCTCCCACCAAGGGGAAAAGTTACTGGCAGTGCCGGGATCTGAACCTGGGTCGTCTGTCACGATTACCATTCACATGTGACTGAGACGGATTTCACATAGTGCCTATTCAGCAATCTAACAAATTATTTAGCGGTCGCCAGCCCAGTTACGCTATGTTTAACTGCACAACGGTAGAGTATATTGTGCGTCGTACTTAAAAGCCCTGAGTCCTGTAATAACAAAGTATGGGATAGTGTTGGTTGTATTGTATCTTGCTTACTTGTTGCGTTGTAATCATCGTTAAGTGTAAGTAAACTTAAATTTCGGTACCTGCTCAACAAGAGGCAGTGGAACACATTAGGTCGTTCTTGGAAAATTGTCCAGTAACCTGTTACCTGCGATCTGCTGTCCACTTGCTGGTTTGGCGGCTACTGTATTGAGACAATCTAGGCTGTTCAACCCAGGATGACTGAAATCAACAGGTGACAAGTTAATAGATTTCTTTGGACGAAGCTCGTTTACTGTACTGTTCATGAACTTTAAACAGAAAGAAACCCTCTACAAATTTCTCAGAGCAGCACGTTCCACTTACTTGCCATCGAAAGTTGTGAAAGGTCTCTAGGTCTACCCGCCACTCATCCAACTGCAATTTAGCTATTTGCAGGTAAGTAGTTCCCTTCAATGTTTATAATGAATAATCACAGTGAACACACAAGCCTATTTACGTGCAGACGTGGGGGTGGGGCTGATTGTAACATTTCACGTGAGTCCTGAAGGTGGACGTGGAGCCGTCAGGCCCACAGGAACAAAGTTCTGTTAGCTCGCATCGTAAGGCTGAGCCCTTCTTGCAGATCAGGCATCGTCGTGAAACTGTTGCAGGAACGTGCAAGTCTACTTTCCAGTAATGAGTACGTAAAATTTTTAGGGATGCCAGTAATTTACTCAAGTTGCGATGAAAATTTAGATGGTTTCGCGCGCGACCTCTGAAACTTCTAGTTCTAAGATAGCACGCATAAAGCAAGTTTAATTTCACACTGCTGTAACCTCTCACTTGCTGAATGACGTAATTCGTGGAAATTCCAGGTTAGGTCGACCAGTCATAAACGGTGTGTGTGTGTGTGTGTGTGTGTGTGTGTGTGTGTGTGTGTGTGTGTGTGTGTAACTGTCTCAGAAAAGTGGCTTCCATCGAAACTTAATTTCGTCGAGTGGTGGTCTTACTCTCACGAGTAGAGCCAGTTAGAACTGATAATACCGGTATAATGGGACTGTGAATACTTGCACTTGGAATAATTTTGCAGTGCTACCAGGTTTATTCACAACTAGCAGAGTACACAGCATTGCCTGGGTATGTATGTATTCCAGTCTTCTAGTCCATCGCCTCCTTCAACCTCTTTCCATCTCTACAGCCTCCTCTCTTGCCACCTCAACTCCCCATTCTTTACCCATTTCCTCCCTCTCCCTGTTCATCTTCCCCCCATTCAATTTTAGTCCATCTCCTCCTCGCCCTTGTCTCTGTCCATTCTTCCCTGTTTTTCATCCTCCTGCTTGTCATGTTCTCTTCCCCCCCCCCATCTCTCCACGTGCCTCTTCCTCCCCTTGTCTGTGCCCCCCTCCTTTTTCCTATGTCTACTTCTCTCCCCTCTCTACCTTCCCCTCCTGTATCTCTGTCCGTCCTGCTCCTCTTACCGTTGCCTATCTCCTCCTTTCCCCTGGTCCTCCCTTCGCTCACCACGTAGTAATACCCCAATAGAAGGCTTGATTCTTACTCCTACAGTATTTCTTTCCCTATTGTAATTAATATATGTACCAATTTGACTGAAATGCTTACAGCCGTTTATGATGAGCTTTCTACCCGTGGCTTTTCCAGCATATGCACGTGTAAAATATATTTCAAAGATATTTAATTGTATTTTACGACTGTTTGTACATATATTTCACCTGTAGCTTCTTTTTTCCCCTGCATCGTAATGTTTATTACGTCGCATGTCCTGAAACATGTTCAGTACAATGACATATTATTGCATGTACATCCAGTGGTATATGTGACTGTCCGCAAAATCTATTATGAATACAGTTAGTAAAAAAGTTCAAACGTAATGCGTCAGTTTCTCATGCATCTGTCAGTGGTGTCATGTCTCCTGAGCTATGTACCTTAAAATGATACAGGTTTCTAAGTAGTCAGCATTATACGTGGGTACTTCTACGAAATGTTGCGCGTAGTTACTAGCAAAGGGGTAATACATTAAATCATGCTTCATGTGGCAGTCTTAATCCATGGGCTGGATAAATGTAATAAGGGATAAGCTTAGAAGTTGGAAATCATGTGTACAGTTTGATGCAAGTATCCAAGTGTTGCCATTCTCAAATACTTGATGACGAAATTATGGGTATTCTCGCGTCGTGGGCTAAACTTAGTGGCGCTCTACCAAAACTACAGTCGGGTCTTTCTGGTACAGTAAATAGATAAGGTAGGAAATGGTACGCTTGCCGTCGGTATTGACAGGACTGGTAGAAAATAACTAATGGAAAGTGTGAGAGAAACCGAGCCGACGACTTCCCTTTGTTTTTGCACGTAATTAGAACTGCATATCTGTTAGTTCATTGTGTAGTCTGTTCCGTACCCTTACAAACTGTAAACTGAATTTTAGAACTAATAAAAATTAGTCGATCGCTTAACTTGTTTTTATATAACCACTGCAATTACTTTTGATGCAAGTACAGTTTATATGCACCAACATATAAAATCTATATTGCCATTGTTATGTCCCAATAGGTTAATCACGTCAAAGGCAAGAGTTTCCTGTTAAGTACGAAACTAATTTATGAATAACAAACTAGTCTCGTGGAAAGTTGACGATTTATTGAAGCGATGTTTGATACGTTGTCTTGCGTTTTTATAAACGTTGACTTTTAGGAAATTGCGCATTATAGCGTTAGATGATGAATCTTTCTTTATTAAAACATTCCTCTGTCAAGGTACAAAACGAGTTTCAAATGAAACCCGCATAAATGGTGGCAGTTTCAATTTTGCTTTAAATGCTGTTTAAGTATGACGGGGGGGATAACTTGTAGAACAGAAATGATACGTAGGCTACACAGCCCATATACAAGGAAAAGCCAGAGAAAAACCATAGTGAGGTGGTGCAGTGGTTAGTACACTAGACTCGCATTCGGGAGGACGTCGGTTCAAACCTGCGCCCTGGCCATCATCCCATTTCAGGTTTCTTGTGATTTCCCTAATTCGCTTCAGGCAAGTGCCGAGATGGTTCCTTTGGAAGGGCACGGCCGGCACCCTTTCGCAATCCGATGGGACCGGTGACCTCACTGGTGGTCCCCTTCCCTAGACCAACCAACCTGAGAAACTGGAACACCTGCCTAAAATTGTGTAGGGTCCCCGCGACAGGATGCTTAAGTGCCACCTGTTAGTCACCTGTGATATATATATATAGCCACTTGTCATGCCCACCTGACAAGTGCTACCTGAGACGTTGTATGTGGAGCAAGCTAGTGGCCTGTTGTAAGGCAGGCTATGGAGTGCAGGATGCTGAAGAAGCAGTATTCTAGTGCCTGCCACTGGATTTTTGTAACTAGCTGCCAGCTTGTGAACTTGTGGCCTGCTTGAACCAATGCCACAACATACATCATAACAATTAAAATTTGCATCTTGAGTGAATTAATCAGCTACTTTGACATGGCTATGACTTCCTCAATTTATTAAAATAATGCCCTGAAATGAGGGCCATGATGCCCAATATTTTGCGCACCAAACCTAGAATAATTTTTCATTGTCTCCTCGCCACGCCCTCCTGCCTCCAATCTGTCATATACTGGTCAGACCCTAAACTTTTGCTGTAATTTCCCTGAGCTATGACTTCTACCTGTGTGACCATCCTCTCTGAAAGACTTGCCCTATGCACCCTCGTACCTCTATCTATACCACCCCTGTAACTGGCAGAATATACACTCAGAGGGAGGGCCACCTGTAAAATGAAATCTTATGTACCAGCTGTTAGGTAAACAATGTTCAGCCTTTTACATTCGTACAACTACCAACAACTTATCAGTCAGGTGAATGGACATGAACAGAGGGTGTAAACTGGTAATACACAATATCCTGTTGCAGAGCATGCTCTGCAATATAACATTTATGAACTCAGTTCGGCACTCGAGTTTTGGAGTTCTCCAAGTGAGAAATGGCATTACAATATGTCCTTGGTTCTTGTCACCCCCTTGCCCTTAATTTGTTATTGTCTTTTATGCCAGCATTTCTTCCCATTAACGATTCATTTCTTCAGTCCCTTTTAGTTTTCTACATCTTTTATTTTCTCACCAGTCTATTTCTCCCACAACCCCACCTCTGCAATGTACAATGCACTTAACTATCTGCTCTTATTAACTCTTGCATGATGTTTTGTCTGTAATCTCTGTTGTGCTTATTACCTTATCTTCCAACTCCAACGTCTCTGGTTTTCAAATGTTGTCTGATGCAATCCCCCAACAATCAGTCTTTCCTTCTCATTCCATCCGGCAATATTCCCTGATCCATGGTTCTGGGCAACGTTTCCAAAATGTCCACGTTTCCTAAGTCTTGCTAATTCTTTATCTTCATATTTTTTTCCTTCCATTTCACCTCTTCTGCAAGAAGGAACCTCTGCCTCCAAAAGCTTTCAAGTTACATTGACCTTTATATGTATGAATTCTCCTACCACTACTTGGTGAGTAGATTTTTTTATCTATCCAGTTGCACAAAATATGAGAACAGGTGGACTACTATAGACATGAAAACATTTAAGAATTATATCTGAAATGTGTAGAATAGACAGTACTAACAATGTGTGGTTGTTAGGTTTTGATTAATGAGTTAATTTATGATCAAAAATGGTAAGACTTCTGTGTATTATATAATTATGTGAGCTCTGATAATGTAACTAGCTTCATCACAGATTGTGTGGATGGAAAAATATTATTTACATGACTGGCAACATTAATTCTTGTAAATCAAATAAAAAAAATTGTTATATGGCATAAATTTCTGGAAAACGTACAAGTAAATAAGGTGTATGCACAAGCATATCTAAGAATTTAACACTTGTGCAATGAGACAAAAATTTGGATTAGAGTGTATGCTATATGTGGCATCAGTCACTTCAGTATAATGTGCCTGGGTCTGCCACATTGCAGTCCCCCAACTCTCATCCCCCCTCCTTGCCCCATAAAAAATCTTGCATAAGAATTATCCTTGAGCATGAATGGGGAAAAGGCACAAAGTGTAACAATTTAAAAAAAAAACCATAGAAACAATTTCTTCCAAGTATTTCATAGCAAGGACTCTTGTTTGTACCAAGAGAGGTGACGAAGTGTTTAGCACACTGATCATGTAAATGATTTACAGGAAGATAATAAAATGAAAATGGAAATGATCTTGCGTTCAGGAGGATGATGGTTCAAATCTGCATCTGACTCTCCAGATTTAGGTTTGCTATTATTTCCCTAAACCATTCCATGCTCCTTTGAAAGATCATTACTAATTTCCTTCCTCATCCCTGAAACAAGCTGAGATTGTGCTTCTTCTGTAATGACCTCAATGTCAACAGAACATTAAACCCTAATCTTTCCTTCCTTTTGTTGTTTGTATTTTGCGACAAGAGTGATTCCCATTCCATGCAGCACTTAATGAAAAGGGATTAATGACTGACGGCAAGAATTAAAACTTATTACACAATGGAAAAGTTACTAAATGACCTTGCTATAATACAGAAGAAAATTATTAGTTAACCATTAAAATACACTCGGGAATGGAAAAAAGAACACATTGACACGGGTGTGTCAGACCCACCATACTTGCTCCAGACACTGCGAGAGGGCTGTACAAGCAATGATCACACGCACGGCACAGCGAACACACCAGGAACCGCGGTGTTGGCCGTCGAATGGCGCTAGCTGCGCAGCATTTGTGCACCGCCGCCGTCAGTGTCAGCTGGTTTGCCATGGCATACGGAGCTCCATCGCAGTCTTTAACACTGGTAGCATGCCGCGACAGCGTGGACGTGAACCGTATTTGCAGTTGACGGACTTCGAGCAAGGGCGTATAGTGGGCATGCGGGAGGCCGGGTGGACGTACCGCCGAATTGCTCAACACGTAGGGCGTGAGGTCTCCACAGTACATCGATGTTGTCGCCAGTGGTCGGCGGAAGGTGCACGTGTCCGTCGACCTGGGACCGGACCGCAGCGATGCACGGATGCACGCCAAGAATGTAGGATCCTACGCAGTGCCGTAGGGGACTGCACCGCCACTTCCCAGCAAATTAGGGACACTGTTGCTCCTGGGGTATCGGCGAGGACCATTCGCAACAGTCTCCATGAAGCTGGGCTATGGTCCCGCACACCGTTAGGCCGTCTTCCGCTCACGCCCCAACATCGTGCAGCCCGCCTCCAGTGGTGTCGCGACAGGCGTGAATGGAGGGACGAATGGAGACGTGTCGTCTTCAGTGATGAGAGTCGCTTCTGCCTTAGTGCCAATGATGGTCGTATGCGTGTTTGGCGCCGTGCAGGTGAGCGCCACAATCAGGACTGCATACGACCGAGGCACACGGCCAAACGGTATCATGGTGTGGGGAGCGATCTCCTACACTGGCCGTACATCACTGGTGATCGTCGAGGGGACACTGAATAGTGCACGGTACATCCAAACAGTCATCGAACCCATCGTTCTACCATTCCTAGACCGGCAAGGGAACTTGCTGTTCCAACAGGACAATGCACGTCCGCATGTATCCCGTGCCACCCAACGTGCTCTAGAAGGTGTAAGTCAACTACCCTGGCCAGCAAGATCTCCGGATCTGTCCCCCATTGAGCATGTATGGGACTGGATGAAGTGTCGTCTCACGCGGTCTGCACCTCCAGCACGAACGCTGGTCCAACTGAGGCGCCAGGTGGAAATGGCATGACAAGCCGTTCCACAGGACTACATCCAGCATCTCTACGATCGTCTCCATGGGAGAATAGCAGCCTGCATTGCTGCGAAAGGTGGATATACACTGTACTAGTGCCGACATTGTGCATGCTCTGTTGCCTGTGTATATGTGCCTGTGGTTCTGTCAGTGTGATCATGTGATGTATCTGACCCCAGGAATGTGTCAATAAAGTTTCCCCTTCCTGGGACAATGAATTCAGGGTGTTCTTATTTCAATTTCCAGGAGTGTAGTTTTTGACTTCATCAGAGCAAAATATATTCTGCAAAATATTACACAACATATTAAATATCGGGGCACCATTATGTAAAGTAGTCTCTTGTACTGACAATTTGTAATCATATTTTTACCACAACATTCTTGTTGTTACAAAAATAGAAGACTACAAATAGTGAAATTACAGCATAATAATGATTCACCTAACAATCAATTGAAACATCACTAATGTTTACATAAAAAACTGTAAAATGTATTTATGCTTTTCTGAAGTTTCTCATAAAAGAAATTCTCAATAAATTTTCAAGTTAATTGATAGGGCAAAAACTGTGTAAGCAGCAAGTCAAGGCTCAAGCAGGCTATAAGTACAAAAACTTGTCTAAAGGAAACTAAAATTATCATTTAACACTAAACAACTTTTCATCATGTACTGCTATTAGAACATAAGCCCGTCACATATATTCCTAAGCACATAAAATATACAGTATTTGTGGGTCGGGTTGTTTGGGGGAAGAGGCCAAACAGTGAGGTCATCAGTCTCATCGGATTAGGAAAGGACAAGGAAGGAAGTTGGCCGTACCCTTTCAAAGGAACCATCCCGGCAGTTGCCTGGAGCGATTTAGGGAAATCACGGAAAACCTAAATCAGGATGGCCAGACGTGGGATTGAACCATTGTCCTCCCGAATGGGAGTCCAGTGTGCTAACCACTGCGCAGAATTTGTGCAAAAGTATGTGGTAATGTAGGTGCATAGATACTAGAAAGAAACAAATATGAAATAATGTGTCAACACTATACATATAAATAGAAAAAGGACAAAAAATTTCTTTAGATATTTACAAAACAGTAAATTAATAAGGATTTCAGCACTACACTAACGACCACAGAACTGAAAGGAATTAAATAGATAATACATAATCAAGAGCATATATCCTTTGTTCTTAATATTAAGTAACTTGATGCTATCATATACAATCTGATATAAACATCTGCAGGCTATTTTAAATGGGAAGTGGTTACAAAATTACTTGCATTAGCTTGATTCCAAACAGGATTCTCCACTTTTCTTATAGCACCAGTTTTCAATTTCTTTTGTACATTCTTATATGCAATTTCCAAGTAATTATTAATTATAATGACATGTTTATACATATTTCACTTTCTTTCTTACTACTTATGTTTAAAATTATCACAGTCCCATAATCAGACTAGTTAACTTAGCACACAATTATTTGTTATGTGGTCTGCCTTTGCTTGAAACCAAGATGATACAGTACTTCAAACTTAATTGCGTCTTCATTATACAGGCAATACATTTTTTCCATATTTTAATACTCTGTTACAATTTCATGATGTGCTTTACTACATTTTAAGGTAACATAGCTATAACTATAACTTCATTATCCTACTTTTCATATTACATCATCACTTCTCACAAATAATCTCTAATACATCATCATCATCATACATTTTAAAATGTCCATGGATGGCTAAATAAATAAATAAATAAATAGTATCATTATAATCAATGCTACTCACTAAAAACCATAACTCAGCTTCATCATTACCTCATTTCACAAAAACCTTCATTTCAAATGAATGTTTCACTGCAGTATATCATTATTACTTCTCACTTTATTGTTATAATTTGATAGTAGTATAAACATTCATTACATCAAAACATCACAAAAGGTAACACTCTTTCCCACTCTGTTTCTTAAACAGCTCTAAAAAAATTTATGCTCCTACATTGCCTGTCTTTAATTTACACAAACCTACTTTGTTCCTTATGCACACTAAATTATGTATGTATTTCCTTAGAATCATCACAGAGGCATATTCATATTAACTGTCTTCCTCCAATGCCTTTTTCTTCTTACTGGCACCTTTCCATCAGAACAGGGTCTGGTTTTTTGGTCAACACAAGCCATTTCTTACAATCTAATGCTTTCTGTGGATTTAGGTTTCTTGATCAGAGATCTGCGTTTACATTGTTCACCAGTTTGTCTTCTACACTGTCCCTGGTCTTTGACAGTGAAGTAAAGGGCTGAGTTGATGACTGAATGGGGCAGCTCCCTCATGAAGTATCCATATCAATGAAGTTTACATTCTTCCCTCTTCCATTGATTGTAGTCTCTCCTGCTAGTTGTTGAAATGTTAAACTGTTGGTATGGTCACACAGAGAAATGCCTAATGATCTCATTGTCATATCCATGACCTGCTCAGCACTTATAGGTGCAGGCCAACACTCTGTACTATATAATACCACTGGCCTCATCATTGTACAGTATATCTTTGATTTTAGGAGGACTGGCATCTACTTATCACAAAGAACACCAAGGAAGTCACTGAACTGCATCCAGGTTGCTCTGATTCTTACTCTCACATCTTCATTCATGTAGCTAACACTCTGTAGTCAAAAACATAGGCACTGAATGTATCTACCTTGGTGACAGGAGCTTCATTGATTTTTATAGTTCTGGGATATGGAATAGCAATAAATCATTGAATAATCATTAGTCAGTCCATGAAATCCTTTCAAGGTACTCATTCTTGCAGATACTTGAACAGAGACCAGGCCTTTGCAGATATCTGTAACATATTTGGGCTTGAGCTTCAAGATCCTTCCTAATATCCACCACCCTGCTATGATTCCATTATGGTCATGAAGTGCAGTGTATTCAGAGCTGATTCTTCATGAATGTCAACTGTTACATGGCAGCCATCATTCTTTAAACAGTGTATCACATGCATATTACTTTCTTTATAGTCTTTACTTGTACTTGTGTTAGTGACAGTTTTGATGATTATTAAAATTGCCATAACATGCCAGTTTACATTACCTAGTATTAATCATTACATTGCAGAAATCATTATCAGTTCATCATAATCATCACATTTCTTGAAACTATCACACAACATAAGATCCTACATATTTTTCAGTATAGGTAATAAGTAAGGGAAAAGAATTAAGTAATCATAATGTAACATCAATCATTTTGCAAAAAAGGCAAATAACTAAATAGTTTAGGTAAAAATTAGTAATATATCATTGAATAATCTTTAGTCAGTTCATTAATATTCACAGAATACTATAAATTCTATCACCAGTAGTGTAACATATTATGTCCTATTCGACAACTCGATGATCTGCAAAATGTAATATAGACACATACCAGGAATAATGTCAACAAAGGTACCAAGTAGTTTCATATTACATGAAAAATGACTGATAGGGCATTACACAGGGTGAGTGAAAGCTACATAATTTGAGGGGTGACAGTACTGGTGATTCTGAATAAAAAACTTCAAAAGATCATATGCCTCCTTCTATCTGATGTACAGCTGTTTGAAAACATAGGCATCAGCTGCATGTCCTTTATCACTAGCACTAACATGGGAATGCAACCGAAGCAACATTAGGCTACATAGTATCATCTTTACCAACCACTTACTATGCACTTCATATGTGCATAGTGAGGTGATGAGTCCCGCAAGTGTACAACACTGGTTGCGCCAGTGTAATACAGTGTTGTTACATGTACAGTCAAAACTGTATGTGGTATTGTAGCAAAAATGCCTTATTGTGAAATGATCTTCTCACTCTTATTTTACATGCTTGTGCTCAAGTTAAGGACCATACAGATGAGTTCAGATCAGCAACACAACAGCTGTCTGCAAGGCTGCCGGGTGCATTGCAGTTCATGGTATATTTACTGAACATTTTTGTGAGAAAATGTACAAAATTAAACAGAACATTAGAGCACAATCATTCATTTACTATCACACACATTTAGCCTGTTTCCCCCTGTTTTCATTAGTTTCCTCAGAAACTATTAAGAACAGGACATATGTTCATATGATGGTTTTTGTTCACAGTCGCTAATACTATCATCCCTCACAACATGTACATTTCCTCCTGATTCACTCAGTAGATGACAGTAGAGTGTGTGACATAATGCTTGCAAAATCTTTTAACTAATGTAAGGCCATATTAACATATGCCATTATAATGAGGCAGCCCGGGAAACACTATAGTGAAGTGATTGATGGCAAAACTGAAGCACAACCAGATACACAAGTTGTGAATACAATATATGTCTTACAAATTACCGTTAACATTGACAGTCTTAATTTCACCAGTATGTTAGCTTACTGTTGTCATTACACTTAAAAAAGGCTGACTGCTGGGTATCAAATCATCAATATTTTAAATAAAACTAATTTGTTGAAATATCTAAGAAAACTGGATTAATAGTAGTTCCTTTTATAGGACTTCCAAAATGTTTATTTCAGTAACAACAGTTATATAATGTCTGTTACCAAAATATGAGTCCATGAATATGATAGCATAAAGAATTGTATTGTAATTGAAACAGAAATCACAACTTTTCTATGCTGATGGTTTCAAATAGGTATTTTATTGAACTTCATGTTACAAATGTGCATCTGTCAAAATTTGGTTCACATGAAATATGATAGTATGTTATAAAGAACAAAATGCTATATCTTGATTATTATATAGTTGCAAAAGTTAACTGTAAATTTGTTATCAATCACGTCAATATTGCCATACAAAACTGTCATTGTCACCTGTTACAAACAACAGGGTGCCTGAGTGGGATTGAGTTACTGAAGCTTATTATGGCTGTTGGTTCAAATCAGTTCAGCTAACTGTTACGGCAGCATGCAATACAAGTTTGTTTATCAGAACTGGTGTATTGGTGAAAAGTTATGGGAACGAGTGGAAATTGATCAAAACTCAGAGTACATTATTTTCATTAGAGTGTGTATCCAATGTCCTACATGCATATAGAATCAATCTTATCAGAACGGCAGTGAAGCAAGTTTTAGCAGTCACCCTGACTGTAAAGAAAGGAACATAGCTAAGTAAGCAACTTCTAATAATTAAGTCACTGCTCGTTAAATGCTTATTTAGCTATTTCAAAGTCAAATACGAGAGTTTCATGCTAGAAAACAAATCACAGAATAGAATTTTGACTTGAGATTACCATGAAATGTATACACATATTACTTAACCAGGTCAGTCACCTGGATGCAAAATGTTGTTAGTTTAGCTACACTTCTCAAACCTACAAGTTAGTCTCAATTTGTGTGTATCAATCTATGGGCACATGCTGAAAAGTAATGCCTCCAAATTTTTATGTGAAAACTCTAAAAGTTATTTAAATGAAATAAAATTTATTGACAATTTATATCTTTAATCGTCGTGTTTACATATTTATTTCCCCACATAGTCACTCTGGTGATGAACCCATTTCTCCAAGGAGAGACCAGTTTGTTGATACCATCATCATAGAATACTTGATTTTTTTGATGGCATTACAACCATGCCTCTGCTTGCTCTCCTTAATCACTATCAAAGTGACATTCTTGAAGGTGTTCTTTAAGTTTTGGAAACATATGGAAATCAGATAGGGTCAAATTGGGAATGCATGGAGAATGATCTATGACAGAGAAACAAGGTATTAGACTATTGTAGATGTCACAGCACTTGTGTGTGTAAGACATTACCATGCTGAAGGAGAGAGTGCTTCATGTGTTGAGAGCTGTCCTATAAGCATTTGTATGTGGATTCTTGAGCTCCTCAAAATTCCCAGGGTAAATGCCAAAACTTTCTTAAGCTAACCACAGATATATTTTGATTTTTCATTAGTCTTCACTAAAACCAAATCATCCACTACAAATAGTGTTACTTTTAATTTCTTATAGTGCCTCTGCTTTCTCTTTTCTCCACGCTTCTCCATAGCTTGCTAACAATTTCTTCGCTCTTCTGTGCTGTGGGCCTTTTGCAAGCAGGATACTCTATTAATTTGATTATATGGTTGTCAGATTACTTGTCACATAAAATTTCATGATGTGAGAAACCAACGGAGATTTGTTGTAAACAATTTCAAACATCTTTAAAACTGTTAACACACTCCATCCTGTCTGAATAGTTTTTGTTCCAATATGTTCTGCATACCCTCCCAATTTTCCTCATATATATCTGGCAGGACTGCTTCAAGGGTGATGTACCAAAATTAATATATGATTTTCCTCTTTCCCCTCTTGAAATTTTTTCCAAGTTATTGAAGTGAATCACACCCTATTGTCAGAAAGAATTCTTTTGGGAGTATCCACATTCAGAAAATAATTCTTCAAATTACATTTTTACTGATTTCTTTTATAAGTGGATATAATGTTGTAAATTTTGAGAATAGATCTACCACAACAAAAATATAACAGACATCCATTTTTGCTTTTGGTAACAGTCCAATAACTTGTACACCCACTAGGTCCATCTGTTTCTTAGATATCATGTTCTGCATACGCCCCCTACATCTTTGCTGACTTTCGCTCTATGGCATCTGTCACACATTGCTAGTTTCTTTCTAACTCTTCCATTACGATTGTAGAAATATTTATTTTCCTGACTTTTCCAAATGTAGTTTTGACCCCTACGATGACTGAAACATTTTGTTGTAATGGCGACTGGAAGGGTCGCAGGGTTGAAGTGACGGAAAGTGCGGTGGGACCCGCAGAGCGGCCCGTGAACAACAACACAATAGGAGAGGATGGACACGACCAATGAAGGACAGGATGAACAACAACAAGATCGAAACAACGGAGTCACAAGAAAACCTAACAACCACGTCCACTCGTACACAGAACAAGAAGATAAATAAGCTGTCTAAGATGAGGCGATGTGTCCAGAGACGTACGCAAGGTTAGACTAGCTGGCTGAGTGAGAGGCAGGCACTTAAATACTCTATCAGGGCCCCGTTATTGGCCGCTGGAACCACATGTTCCACTGTGGCACCGTCACACTAAAAGCAGGCCAGGAGGCAGGCGCCGCCACAACTTACGGTGCGATGGTGCAGAGACCTCTAGGGGTCTTCAACGTCTATGACATCTGACAGGGATAGCAATTCCATGGCGCGTGGTACCAGACATTTTTTATTAATACATATTTTATTAATACATCAATAAATTGCTATGTCAGTCATAATTCCAATTGTTAGTGTCAGGCCTATTTCTTCTTAACAGTAGGCCCTTATTGTTCAACATTTTGTCTCCCTTATTACATAAACAACTCTTTAAAAAGTGCAGAAATGACATATTTTAACACGTGAAGCAGCTGCATATTTATTTTTAGTTGTGTGACCAGTTTTGGTCAAAAATAATTTTCCAGTACCTGTTGTGATACATTATGGACACATGACAATTTTCATGCAAAGAGGATGTTTCGAAATTGGCAGAGCTGTCATTTGCACTCAAGCGATTCATGTGGAAATGTTAACAGACCTGTAGCTTGGAATGGTAGTTGGAGCTAGACACAAGGGACATTCCATTTTGTAAATCATTAAGAAATTCAATATTCTGTGATCAAAAGTGACAAGAGGGTGCCGGGAAACACAAATTTCAGGCATTACCTCTTACCACAGACAATGCAATGGCCGATTGCCTTCACATAACATACAAGGGTAGTGGAATTTGTGTAAGGTTGTCAGTGCTAACAGACAAGCAGCACTGTGTGAATAACCACAGAAATCAATGTGGGACATATGACAAACATATGTGTTAAGACAGTGCAGTGAAACTTGACTTTAATGGGCCTTGGGTTGCAAATGACCGATGCGAGTGCCTTTGCTCACAGCACAACATTGCCTGCAGTGTCTCTCCTGGGCTTTGACCATATTGAATGGACCCTAGATAACTGGAAAACTGTAACTGGTCAAATGAACCCCAGTGTCAGTCAGCAAGAGGTGATGGTAGGTTTCAAGTGTATCACAGACCCCATAAAGCTATGGATCCAAGTTTTCAACAAGGCACTGTGCAAGATGGTGGTGGCTCCGTAGTGGGTGGGCAGTATTTGCATTGAATGGACTGGGTCCTCTGGTCCAACTGAACTGACTATTGACTGGGAATAGTCATGTTCTGCTACTTGGAGACCATTTTCAGCCATTTGTGGACTTCATGTTCCCAAAGAATAATGAAATTTGTATGGATAACAATGTGCCATGTCACCAGCCTACAACTGTTTGTGACTGTCTTGAAGAGCATTCTGGACAATTTGAGTGAGTGATTTGACCACCCATATTGCCCATCATGAATCCCTTTGAACATTTATGGGACATAATGAAGAGGACAGTTCTTGCACGAAATCCTGCACAGGCAATAGTTTGATGATTATGGACAGCCATGGAGGCAGCATGTATCAATATTTCTGCACAGCACTCCCAATGACTCGTTGAGTCCATGCCATTTAGAGTTACTGGACTACACCAGGCCAAAGGGGGTCTGACATGATATTAGGAGGTATCCCATAACTTTTGTCACCTCTGTATGTATATAAAACAAATGACAAAATATATATTTATCAATAATATTTTTTGTTGTGCAAAGGTAGATGCATGGAATGTCAGTTACACAATTATCCAAAGAATATGTAAAATAAAATGGTGAAACACTGCCATTATCACTAGTATTATCTTTTTAATCACAAAAATTGTCAATATATTTTTTTCCAGGTGAAATTGTTCTTCCAAATTGAAATTTGGATGTTGAGCATAGTGTGAAAAAATTTCTTTCTCTTTTGTTACATCCATATATTTATCTTTCACTGAATTACGTATTATAGCAATACCAACAAAAGCAATCTATCCAAATTTGCTTCACATTTAGAGGATCAAAAGTATGTAGCAGATAATCTTGAAGATAGGATGTAATGGAAGAGTTAGATATTTTTTGCATTATGTTAAAGATCCAAATTTAATTTCGATCCAACAGTTTGAATGGAATACATACAGGGTGTCTCTCCTAAGAGAGACAATTTTAGAAGATAATACTAGTCATAATAATAATTCTTTGCCAATTTATTTGATAATGCAATATGTCATTTCTAAGATTTACAAATCTGTGCAATACAATCAATTGGAATCCAGACAAAGCCTTCAAGTTTGATAATGATTTTGGTTCCTTCTTATCTTTGCACCACCTTTTCCTCTCTGATTCCTTTAAAACACATTACCTTAAATTCCTTTTCACACTACACACTAATAAGTTCAGAATCAATTTCCACTCCTAGTCCTGACAGAGCACTGGCATATTAAGTTCCACATTCCTCTCATTTATTTAATGGTATAATAAAATTGCCGAAGAAATAATACTCACCTGCCTAATTTGTTTGCCCTCTTGAGAATAACTCAAAGCTTTGTGGTGAAAATGGAATGTAATTTTATGATGAACTAAGTAATTCTGAAATTTGCTGAATTCCCAAAGCATAGTTCTTTTTTTGTAACTCCATAAATTCTAATATTTTTTTGAAGTTCTAGTGGAAAAAACTACGGATTTGTGTTCCATTTTCCCATCCACATCTTCTCCTGTCATAAATGTGTCTCCACAACAATAAGAGGAGTGTCTCACTCAATACTACCTGTATCAATTATATCACAAGTTTCAATTTTATGTAAATCCTTGTCTATGGGTTCCCAATTTTTTGAATAATACAGCACTGGCTTATTGAAAACTTGTTTATGTTGTTTCAATTATAATTTAAACAAGTAATTTCTTAGTTTTCCAAATTTTGCATTGTAAATGTCATAATATTCCCACAATAGTTACAAATTTTTCTTTCTGTTCAAGATTTAGCTTTTCTGCCTCCAATTTTGTCTCTACCTTATTGTGCTATTATTTAATGACTAAGCCCTCTTCGGTATAATCACCTTCATCTTCAAAATATCTGCTCTTCTTTGCATAAGTCACTCTGCTGATTTGGTTATTATTGTGAGCACAATTCAGAGCAATCAATTTGGCCTTTAATGAAATTTTGCTTTTGGGGCTGGTAAATACTAATTCTTTGTTCAACAAACCAAATCCCACTCTACCATTTACAATCCAGTCAATATCAATAAAGATACTTTCTCTCAAACCCAGTATTACAACTCATGCCTATATAAATTTTATTTTCCCCATTTTAAATGAAAGGAGCACCTGATTTTTCACATGTTTACAATGTGTCCCAGTAGTTCCCCTTGTTTCAATGTCTATTGTATTCATGTTAATGAATTCTGGAACAACTTTAATTTTGTGTCTTGATTTTTCAGAAAACTCACTGATGGACTGTCAGTATCCACTAAGAGTTATATTCTTATGTACCTGTTTGAATGTAAATGTAGGCACTTCCCTGCATCCTGAATTCATTTTTATAGCCCTCTTTGTGAAACAGATCATCTTGTTTTACTAAAACCCTTATCTTACGCCCCAAGTTTCTATGAGTGCTTCATTTGTTGCGTGTAGTTCATTCACAGGCATATCAGATTCCCTTTTATTGTAACTATACTTATTGATAATGCATTTGTGCTTTCTCAAATTATTCAAACTAGTATTCATTTCAATCCACCAGTCTCGATGTATCTTATCACAAACTTCTATTAAACAAGGTCAAATTTTATTGTTGTTGTCATGATAATTATTCCAAACCACCCTCAAATCTGCAAGTCTTACATTCTTCTCATATTCTCCCTTACACTCACTGATGATTAATGATGCGCTAATACAGACTGGCAAAATCTAATTCTCATGGATCCCTTGATCAGTAACCTCATTTCCCCAGCTACCTTCATTATTATCTAAATCACTATATTCACCGCTTTTTCTTTGACGTCAACATAAACCATCCCATCATCCATCAATTTCTTCATCATAGTTAATCTCACCACTATCATCACCATTAGTTTTATCAACAACTTCAACATCAGTCACATTAAAATTATATGGTAAAGTCCCTTCATCCCTGCAGTACATGATCACTAAACCCACCTGAGAACATAATGATCAGTGAGATCAGTTTACTCCCTTGTTACTCAGTATCTTATTTATACCACACTCATCAAAACTAGTGTCTGTCACTTCCTCCAATTCATAAATATCATTTCCTGACTGAATATATAAATTTATCAGCACCTCTGCATTCATCTCTAACTCCCCATAATATGTTCTGTTGTGCATTTTGCCATCAGACAGATTAATATTCAGTGCTTTTCAAAATTCTGTGTCAAATTATAATCAGTTCATCTTGTATGCTCCTTGGTTGTTCTGCCCTTAAGATCTAGAATTTCTCCTCCTCTGAAACGTTTTCCTGTAATTATTAGCCTGATTTTGGTCATAAATTTTTCTCCAATCAGACAGGCTACCAACGGATGACCATCAGTTTCCCTGAAATTTTCCCCCGTTATCTTGTCTTCTTGTATCCTACAATCTATTATGACCTGCCTTTGATTTCAAATTCACTGGTCCCATTTCTATTGTCTCACTCCAAAGAAAAGACCTTCTTTTTCCAACTCTGTTAGTTTCGTTCCTGTATAGTTTCCTACATCCCTACTCTCATAATTTTCTCTATTACATTTTTGAGTCCACCCCTATGCTGATAACTAATTACCCCTCCATGATTAAAATTCTGTCTCTTTTTTTTCTCTAAGGCTCAATCCAATATGTCAACATATTTTAAAACTGTTCAGTTGAGTCACCTGCTCTGTGAACTTAACCCACCAAATTTTCTCAAATAATCTCCATTAAAGAATTAATTTTGGTTAGCTCATCAAAGTTCCTACCTCTCACAAAAATTCCTTCATACTACCATTTTGCTCCCTACAGCTTTGGCCACCCCAAAACTCACTTTTGATTCTAGCTTGTTCTGATTTTGACCACAATTTGTTTATAACATTTTTAAAATTCACTGTAGGATGTATCTGTATGGGTATTCTGATTTGCCCATGGAAGTCCCTTATCATCCATAAACATTTTTACAACTTTAATTTTATAAGTAATTTCAGAATCAAAATTGCCACATTAGAATTTTATAAAATCAACTGGGTGCAGTTTATATTCTCCAGGAAAGCTATTTATAGGTATACTAGCCCACTTGCCATCAGGGTTACTGACAAAACTATTTACAGAAGTATTTTCTCGCAACGAAACAAAGCTTCGTACCATCATCTCCCACAATTTTTAATGCATCTACATCACTAGTAACTATTCTCTCTAGGTCTACAACTTTAATACTGATTATGTAAATCAGACTATTTGTTTTAAACTCTAAAGTGTCAATTTTCTCTTCAAGATTCTGTTGAATAAAAGTTAATTCTGATTTAAAAATTTGATTTTACAGTTTCATGGCAGTGTGAACTATTTCAAAATTCTTTTCGGTTTTTACAATTTCATACAAAATATTTGATCTCACATTAACAATTTTACACTCAACTACATTCACTTGAGCATTAAGGCATTCTTACCACAACTCTACAGCATAATTTTAATTTGTTAAGTTTCTCTTTTAATTCCATGACCTGAGCACCGTTATTTTGCAGCTCAGTTTTTTAATTCATTAGTAGTCACTTGCTGAATTTTGTTATTGATTTATTTCTGCTGCCTTACAGTTCAGTTCACTGTTGGACTCAGCAATTTTAATGATCAGTTCACTAATTGATTGTGGTATTTGGTTACATAATCCTTTTTTCACTTGACTTTTGGTTTCAGTACCTGCTGAACACTGTTACTTAGTTCATCCCTTTATTCAAGTTTTGATTTTTCTTTTGCTCAGTTCACCTATTGTAGTGTATAACATTTTCATAATCTATTCGAGCATCACATTTCCTCTGGGAACTTGTGAAACAGTATTAGAACCCTGAATTGTCCCTCACCACATTCTTTGAAATTAGTCCTTCTTTAATCATTTTGATGTGATTTTTTTAGTTCAATAATAAAAAAATATTTCATGAGTCCTAAAGTTACTGCCCGTAATCAGAATAAAATGTTAAAATTGTACTTATCTGTAGCCCCACTCACTGTTGCATCATCATTCCAGTCCACCAATTGTGTTTTTACAGCAGAGGGTGGTTGGGTTGTTTGAGGGAAGAGACCAAACAGCGAGGTCATCGGTCTCATCGGATTAAGGAAGGATGGAGAAAGAAGTTGGCCGTGCCCTTTCAAAGGGACCATTGTGGCATTTGCCTGGAGCAATTTAGGGAAATCACGGAAAACCTAAATCAGGATGGCCGGACATGGGTTTGAACTGTTGTCCTCCCGAATGCGAGTCCAGTGTGCTAACCACTGCGCCACCTCGCTTGGTGTTGCATCAGACAGCACACAGTGAGGTCAATATAAACATCCATCTCAGGGTTCATTGCTTTGATTTTCATAAAAAATACTTTGCAATAATTTTAGTGGTATACTAATTGGCTGAAATTAAAACAACTTTCATTAGAATGTCATTCTCACACTTGAATAATCCCACCTATTCTTCACCACATTATAAAAATATGATAGTCTATCAAATCTTTTATAAATGAGAGAATGCATGTCTGTGTTATGTTTCTATTGTGTGATTAATTCAAATCATATAAAGGTAATTCAAATTGCATATCAGTAACATATAATAAACACTTGGTATTGTTGGGCTGGCCTAGGTTGTATACCAAGGAGTAGGTGGGTGCTGAGACAGAGAGCAGGAATAATGAGAAGCACATGTAATACATATGTAACTCTGGTTTACTTAACTTTGGTTCAGTAAGTCCAATTATATTCCATCAGTTCTGTGAGACAGGCAAATTCATCGTATACAATAAAAACAGAGGCTAACTACTAAGGGTTCAAATGCACAGACAGAACTTCGTGAACTGACTAGGCTGGTGTTAGTGCTGCAGTTTCATAAGTTGGCTCTGTGGTGGTGCTAGCTGTGCATGCTGCAGAGGGTGTGCCTTGGGGCCAGCCGCAGATTAGTGAGGCTGTCACATTAGTTACTAGTAACTTCTAGGTGTGGGCTACTTGGCATGGTTTTGACAGTGTAATAGTGTATGACATCACATTCCCCACCACCAAAAAACCCCTTGCCATTGTCATGTACCTTTACTGCCTGAGTTGAGAGTGCTAGAGGAGTCTGGGTGAAGGTGCCCCTGAGGAGGCAGAAGCTGAAACTGCAGCCAGTGACAAGTTTTCTCCTGCACCCTGGCAGTCATCTTGCAAATGGCCAGAAAAATCGTCCATAAAACCATCCACAGGGTGCACACCTACACCTAGGGTTGGAACATTTTCTTCCATTGGTGGAGGTGCACAAGTGAGTGTAGGGTCCACAGTGGCCCACTGGAAGGCAGCACCACTTGTGGTTAGGGCTGCTGGCACTGTGACGATGGCAATGGCTCTGCGTCGGTGCCCATCAGCTCCCCGTCCTGTGCTGGCGGCATGGGAGCTAAGGGAGGTGAAGGCAGCTGAAGCTGCTGTGTCCTTCTGGGCCCCAAATCTGCAAATTAAAAACCAACAGCATGATCACACAGCCCATACAAAAGAAGCTGATACTGATGACACTTCTGCAGTCTGGTGGTACCCTGTAAGACATACAAAAAGTGGCCCAAGATTTCTGTAATACCACTTCATTCCCAGTGCCTCTCCCGATAACTCTGAAAAAGACTAAATCATTCACCTTAAGCTTAGAACACTGTGGAGGATTGGCCAATGACTGCAAAGGATGCAGCAACTTATGCGGTTTCCAATGTCAGTGTCCATGCAAAAGTTCCACTGATGATTTGCCGTTGCTTGGCTGGGAATTGTAGGATGAGAAGAAGAGCACTAAAGCCTATCCCATTAATGTGGAACAGGGGGGGGGGGGGTTATAAATTGTTGATATGTTGCTTGAAAGATGTTCTGACAAAACTTTCTGCTTTAACACTAGATTGAGTGTGGAAAGATTCTGTCATCACATGGCTGATGCCATTGACATTACAAGACTGCTGAAATACTGTTGATGTGAACTGCAGCCCATTTTCCAAAACCAACACTTCTCGTAGACCCTCAACACAAAAAATAGAAATCAGAGTCTTAACAGGAATAGCTGTTGTGGTGGATTGGACAAGCACCACAAACAGAAAATTGCTAAAGGCATCTAACACAATAAGCCAATGAGAATTCCAGTAATGACCCAAAAAGTCAATATGCAGACATTTCCAAAGGACACTGGGCTTGGGCCAATCATAAAACTTCTGTTGTGGAGCAGCTGGGAGTGCTGCACTTGCCAGACATTGCGCAGTCAAATTTTCTATTTGTGTGTCCTGCTGATTGATGAGCAATGGTGTCAGGTGAACTGCTTAGTAAATACAATGCCCCAACACTCCTGATGGAGAAGGTGAAGAATTCCCTTCTGAAGCAAATGTGGCACAACCACAAGTGATTGGTATTTTTCTGTATGTAACAGGATAACACCCTGTTGAGCAAATAATATGTACGGACGTGCAAAATAGTAGCATCCCACTGGATCACAAGGCTGCATAATTGAATGTGGCCAACTGATGCAGAGGACTACAACAGAATTTTGAGACTGGTATCCACAACCATTGCCTGAACTGTCTGTTGGTGGTCAATGGGAAAACCATCAGGTGTTTCAGTGTCCTGAATATTAATGTAGAAGTAAGAATCCTCTGAGGCATCGAACCCTGAGTCTGTGCTGACTGATAGGTGAGAAAGAGTGTCCATATTTGAACACTTAGCTGTTGGCCTGTGCATGATTTTGTACCGATAATTTGAAAGGAGCAGAGTCCAACACCACAACATTTGCACTGTGCTTGGAGGGACTGTGCTTTGAAGAGGCGAACAATGAGGTGAGAGGCTTGGGATCCATTACTAATTGGAATATTTTCTGCCACAAAAGTATTGATGGAATCTGGCCACTCCATATACAATAGCAAGAACTTCCTTCTCAATCTGCAAATAGTAGCACTGTGTTTTGTTGAGGAGTTCAGATGCAAAGGTAATTGGCCTCTCCAATGATCCAGCTATGTGTGAGTGAACAGTGCCATTCCTATAAGTTGATATGTCAGCTGCCAGCACAACAGGCTTACCATGATCAAAATGATGCTCAGTAAAACATTTTTTATTTTCTGAAATATGACTTGTAGTCTCTAGTCCACACAAATGGAACATTCTCTCATTGAAGATGATACAATGGAGCTGCAATCTGCACAGCATTTGGAATGAACTAAATGACCATGACTGTTAATAACATGTCCTAAATACTTCATCTCAGTCTACAAGTAGGAGCACTTGTCTTCATTACACTTTGATGCGGCATCTGAGAGCACTTCAAATAATTTCCTGAAATTGGAAAGATGTTGGTTGGGAGTATGACCCAAAATGACTATGTCATCCAAATAATTCGAACAATAAGGAACTGTAACCTCAAATACTTAAATAACACCATGTTGGTGTTCATTAAAAAAACTTGTCATGACTGCTCATCAAAGGAAATATGCTAATAAGTATTGCGGAGATCAGCTTCGGAAAAGAAATGACCTGTTCCCAGTTTTCCTCAGGCTGTGACAAGGGAAAGGAGTCAATCACAGCCTGTGAATTTACTGCTACCTTAAAATCTGTACTAAAGCATAACTTTCCTGAAGATTTCTGTATAATTACTAAAGGTTATGCCCACTGACTAGCTACTAGGGGGGAGTCACACTATTGTCCAGCCAAGATAATGATTCCTGTGCCACCTGATCTCTGATAGTGTGAAGGACAGGTCATGCTTGGTAATTCCATTGTTCTGCATTGTCTTGTGTGTCAAAGTGAGCCTCAAAATTGTAAGCTTTGCCTAGGCCATCTTGGAAAAGTCACTAACAAGGGAACATTCCCAGGTGTCAATAAACAATCTTGATGAAAGTTGGGGGGGGGGGGGTGTATAGAGGGGCAAAATATTACAAAACATTTTTTTGTCTGTGCTCAGTTTCACTTTTAAGGGATAAAACACACCATGAAATGCAATTTGGAATTTTAGATTTAGAAGGAATATCTACAAAATGGTGATACACGAAAAATGTTTTTTTTTTTTTTTTTTTCAAATAACAGTTGATATGTAACTAACGTTCTTGAAAATTGTATAATCAACTTTTTGTAATAATTTGAAAATTTACAAAAAATATCCCACCACCATTAATTAATTTTGAAAAATAGAAACTTTTGTTACAACATAAATTAAAGATGCTTTCAACCACATACATCCTTGTGTAATACAACTGGTTTCTGAAATACTGTTCTGGAAAATAAGCAATACACAATGTGCTGTCAGAGTATTTTCAACATACCTAATTAAAATATGTAAAATTCAAAAACATAATAATTCTTTATTTTACTCACATTTGTTTTACATTTTAAATTCTTATTTTACATTTTACATTCATGGCTTTTGTGTTTTTTTAGTTTAGAGATTAGATTAGATTAGTACTTGTTCCATAGATCATGAATACGACACTTCGTAATGATGTGGAATGTGTCAGGTTAATAAAAGGTGTCTATACAAGATATTACATTAGACAAAATATTACATGACACTCAATATTTTTTTTTTTTTGGAATTGGGAAATTACTCACTTACTATATCCCAAGTTCATTTAACGAGTAGAAGGAGTTGCCATTAAGAAATTCTTTTGATTTCCTTTTAAATACTATATGGCTATGTGTCAGACTTTTGATGCTATTAGATAAGTGACCAATGATTTTTGTGGCAGCATAATTTACCTCCTTCTGAGCCAAAGTTAGATTTAACCTTGAGTAGTGAAGATCATCCTTTCTCCTAGTGTTGTACCCATGTACACTGCTATTACTTTTGAATTTGTTCCGATTGTTAATAACAAGTTTCATAAGTGAATATATATATATATATATATGAAATGAATGACAATTATTTGTGTAATATACACAACAGAGGAGACAATATGATGTCATGGGTCACTCTCTAAATATACTGATGTGTATCAAGCAAATTTTAGTACATTGGTAAGCCTTGGAAAAGAGAATTGTTTATGTGTGAGTGACTGCAGCTAGGTTGTATTGTTTCTCAAGTGAGGACTGAAATCATAATCATTCAACAGGGTTACAGCTAAAAATCTTCTCAGAAAGTTCTTCCAACATTGAAAGCCATATGTGTTCCATGGCTATACCTGTGCCACTGAGCCCTTTGGGATGACCAGGTATTTCTTGTCCTTGGCTATGTTGCTCAGAACCTTTTTTTTTTTTCACATTGACCCCCTTCATTTTCATAATTTTGAAAGAAACTATTGGTGAGTTTGGACTGAGAATTCAAGAATCTCTTTTCAAAGTGATTCTTGAAATCTAATAAACAAGTAATTGAACAGGTCAAAAGATATTTGAAAAATGTTTTCTCTCCCAGTGAAAGAAATATCTGTTATTGTTAAATTCTTGTGGTGGTCAATGTGAAAAAAACTATTGAGAGCATTGCACCTGAGGATGAGGAACTTGTTCATCTGGTTATCCCAAAGGGCTCAATAGCACAGGTACAGTCATTGGATGTATACTGCTTTCAATGAGGGAAGAACTTTGTGTGAAGACTTTCAGATCTACTTCTTTTGAATGGCTATGATGTCAATCTCCACTTGAGAAGCAACATAATCAGTTCTGTTTGCCAAGGCTTACAAACATACTGAAATAAGCCTGATACAAGTTAGGATATTTAGAAGGTCACCTGTGACAGTTTAAAATCTTGACAAATTTTGTTTTACATTGTCTTCCACATCATGTATATTACATGAAGAAATTTCATTCATTTTAAGTGCATGGCATAAAAAAACGTTACATTTTAAGCGTTTCCTTACAGATTATGATTATTGTGATTACTTACCTTCATAATAATGAGTTACTTATTACTTTCAGTTAACAAAATACACATATGTGAAATTCCAGAATAAATAACAGCAATGAATGTTTAGGCATTTTAATTAGCTTCGTTGAAAATAATCCAGCAACACATTGTGAACAGCTTATTTTCCAAAAACAGTATTTCAGGAACCAGTTTCATTACACAGGGATGTACATGGCTTGAAAGCTTCTTTTATTTATGTTGCAACAAAAGTTCTCATTTTTCTAAACCTACAAATGAAGGTGGGATATTTTGCAAAAATTGTGATTATGCATTTTCCAAGAACATTAATTACATATCAACTTTTGTCCGAAAAACATTTTTTATATAATTACATATCAACTTTTGTACGAAAAACATTTTTTATATATCATCATTTGAAGATATTCCCTCTGAACCTAAAACGCCAAACTGTCTTTTGGGGTGTGTTTTACTCCTAATATATTACACTAGGCTCAATAAAAAAACATTTATTGCACTATTTTGCACCTTCTACACACCCACCAACTTTTGTGAAGATCATTTATTGATGCTTGGATAAGTCTCCTTGTAAGTTCCTCACACAGTTCAGCTATTTTCATATGAGCATAAAATCATGAACAAAACTGTCTTGGTAATAATACAAACAGTGATATGTATGCTGAAAATATCTAGCACAGGAACGTCATGTTCACCATACCCAGAAAATGTTACTTGTGACTTTCAGAACTCAGGCACACCTAACAATTCATAATTGCATGTACTCAACAGTCTCTGATGCAACAGTGTTCATCTGCATGCATATTTTGAGACTGGTAATCTGCACAACTGGGCTTTGAAGAAATTGCATTGATATTCACTGACTGAAGCTTTAGAGAATGTTCACAGGATGTCTTAGCATGCTCACCATTAACAAAATTTTAATAACTGTAACGTGATTTAAGACTCCTGCAACAATGATAGTCTGACAGGGGGGGGGGGGGGATATTCGTACAAGCAGACTGAACTTTTTGGTTAAATCAGTGGTGTGAGTCTGGTGATGGATAAAAATACCCACTTAGAAGCTTATGTCCACATTTAAAACTGAGTATTGCCCACACAATCTAACATGAGCTTCAGTTTCTATTTTGGTCAATTTAAGTTCCTTGTCTACTGAAAACTAGCTTTGTTTCCCATTAGCATACCCTTTTATTATACACTTGGATTTACAGAAAAAGTCTCTGTATTTGGTATTATGTGGGCTCTACTACTTTTTAAGAGTACTGCAACCTTTGGGACTTTGTTGTAAATGCTTCACATAGATCATTAAGATATTAATAGTCTCACATATGAGGAAATTTCACTGTATTTTAGATTAATACATAAGAGAGCCAGAAATAAGACAAAAATTGAATATTTTGGGAAACTGTTAAAAAACATGAACTGCTGAGATGTTTACAATGCTTATGTACTGCCTGAGAAATACAACACATTTTAATGAAGCTTTCATCTTATATGAAAACTGATTTCACTTATACCAATAGAGTTAAGACTGAACAAAAATGGAAACAATTAGATTACACAAGATACAAAAATATATTTCAGCAGAAAAAGGAAAATATATCTGATGGTTGATACTATAGCTCTGCAGGACAAGTTGTACTGCAATATACTGGAAGACATAATCCAGACCTCAAAGCAAAGGACTTATGACAGAAGGAAAACCACATAAGACCACTAAATAAAGACAAATTACAATACAGTGAAGGACAAATTTATTAAAATCAGATATGTAAAAGAGTAGGTAGCATTGACAGGAAATGATTCACAGATAAAACCTGTGTGTGATGAGATGAAGGCCTTAACAGGCATTTTATGTGATGCATTGATGGGATGTGGTTGTCAGGCTCACTAAATCCTGCCCTGGAGTATCTTTAGAAGTAACTTCAGTAAGAAGAAATTAACGTCTACTATAATGTTTTTTAAACAAAACAAAAAAATCTACCTTTTCTGGTGCAACTAACTTCATCACTAATGATGTGTGAATGGAAAAATCCATAATATTTACCTGAGTGACAACATAAGATCATATAAATCACATTAAAATAATTATGTTTTTTAGAATACACTGGTTGCTCATTCTGTCCACCCTCTTCCTGTGTCCTTCTTCTCCTCTGCTTTTCTCTGTCTCTCACGTCTACATCTATATGTACATACATACTTCTCAAGTGTGTGGTGGAGGGTATGTTGCACCACTACTAGTCATTTCCCTTCCTGTTCCACTCGCAAACAGAGCAATGAAAAAACTACTGCCTGTGTAGCTCTATATGAGGCCTAATTTCTCTTATTTCGTGTCTGTGGTCTTTATGAAAAATGTACATTAGTGCAGTAGGACCATTCTGCAGTTAACTTCAAATACCAGTTCTCTATATTTTATCAATAGCATTTCTTGAAAAGAACATCACCTTCCCTCCAGGGATTCCTATTTGAGTTTTCAAAGCATCTCTGTAATACTTATGTGTTAGTTGAACCTATTGGTAACATATCTAGGAGCCTGACACTGAATTGTTTTGATGTTCTCCTTTAATTCAACCTGGTGGGGATCCCAAACACTTGAGCAGTATTCAAGAATGGTGCGCACTGGTGTGCCATGTGAGGTCTCCTTTACAAATGAACAACAATTTCTTAAAACTCTCCCAGTAAACTGAAGTTGACCATTTGCATTCACTCTTCAATTCTTACATGTTCATTCCATGTCATATCCCTTTGCAACATAATGCCTAGAGATAAATCAACCTGACTGTGTCAAATAACACACAATTAATGCTGTATTCATACACTGTTGTGGTTGTTGTTGTTGATGATGATGTTGGTGTTGATGTCTTTAGTCTGAAGACTGATTTGATGCAGTTTTCCCTGCTACTCTATCCTGTGTGAGCCTCTTCATCTGTGAATAACTACTTCAACCCACATCCTTATGCATCTACTTGCTGTATTCATCTCTTGGTGTTCCTCTGATTTTTACTCCCCACACTAAACTGGTGAGCCCCTGAAGTATCAGGATGTATCCTATCAATTGAATCCTTATTTTAGTCAAATTGAGCCACAGATTTCTTGTCTCCCAATTCTATTGATTACTTACTTATTACTTACATTATCTACCCGTCTCATCTCCAACACACTTCTGTAGTGCCACATTTCAAAAGTTTCTATTACATTTTTGTCTAAACTGTTTGTCATCCATGTTTCATTTCCATGCTCGAGGCAAATATCTTCAGAAAAGATTTTGTTACACTTAAATCTATATTCAGTGTTAAAAAGTTTCCCTCATTCAGAAAGGCTTTTCTTGCTGTTGCCAGTCTACATTTTACATCCTCTCTACATTGGTCATCATCAGTTATTTTGCAGCCCAAACTGCAAAAGTCATCTTCTACTTTCAGTGTCTCAGTTCCTAATCTAATTCTATTAAGATCAATTGGTTTAACTCAACTACATGCCATTTTCCTTGTTTTGCTTTTATTGATATTCATCTTATATCCTTTCAAGACGCTGTCCATTGCATTCAACTGCCCTTCCAGGTCCTTTGCTGTTTTTGGCACAAACTTCAAATTTTTTATGTCTTCTCCTTGTACTATAATTCCCACTCCAAATATTTATTTGGTTTCCTATACTGCTTGTTCAGTGTACAGATTCAGTGACTTTGGGAAAAGGCTACAATCCTGTTTCACTCCCTTCTCAACCCTGCTTCTCTTTCATGCCCCTGGTTTCTGTACAAGTTGTAAATAGCCTTCTGTTCCCTGTATTTTATCCTTCTACCTTCATAATTTCAATGAGAATATTCCAGTCAACATTATCAAAAGCTTTCTGCAAGTCCACAAATGCTACAAACTTAGGTTTCCCTTTCCTTAACCTATCTTCTAAGATAAGTCATAAGCTCTGCAGTACCTTGTGTATTCCTACATTTTTCTGGAATCCAAGCTGATTGATCCTGAGGTTGGCTTCTACTACTTTTTCCATTCTTCTGTAAAGAATTTCTGTTAGTATTTTGCAAGCTTGACTTATTAAACTGATAGTTTGGTCATTTTCACACTTGTCAGCAACTGATTTCTTTGGAATTGGAATTATTATGTTCTTCTTTAAGTCTGAGGTATTTTGCCTGTCTCATACATCTTGCACATCAGATGAAAGAGTTTTGTCATGGGTGGCTCTTCCAAGGCTATCAGTGCTTCTGAGAAAATATTGACTACTCTCAGTGTCTTGTTTCAACTCACATATTCCAGAGCTCTGTCAGATTCTTCTGACAGTATCATATCTGCTACTCATCTTCATTACATCCAGTTCCCTTTCTATAATACTGCCTTCAAGTCCATCTCTCTTGTGTAGATCTTTTACATACTCCTTCCAACTTTAACTTCCCCTTACTTGCTTTGAACTCATTCTCCATCTACGTTCTTGATATTCATGCAACTGATTCTCTTTTCTGAAACACCTCTTTAATTTTCATGTAGTTCATATCTATCTTTCCCCTAGTGAAATATGCTTCTAAATCATTATATTTGTCTTCTAGCCATTATTGCCTAGCCATTTTGCACTTCCTGTCATCACGTATTTTAAACGCTTGTATTTCTTATTGCGTACTTTGTTTACTGCATTTTTATATTTTCTTCTTTCATAAAATAAATTGAATATCTCTTTTGTTATCCAAAGATTTCTACTAGGCCTTGTCTTTTTCTCTATTTGATCCTCTGCTACCTTCACTATTTTATCTCTTAAAGCTACCCATTCATCGTCTACCGTATTCCTTTCCCAGTGTCCTAGTTAACCATTGCCTAATGCTCCCTCTCGAACCCTCAGCAACCTCTGGTTCTTTCAATTCATCCAGGTCTCCTACCGTTTCTCAATTTTTTCAGTTTTAATCTACAGTTCATAACCCATATGTTGTGGTCAGAGTCCACATCTGCCCCTGGAAATGTCTTATAATTCAAAATCTGGTTCCTAAATCTCTGCCTTACCAATATGTAATCAATTTGAAACCTTCCAGTGTCTTCAGGTCTCTTCCATACACACAATTTTCTTTTATGATTCATAAACCAAGTGTTAGCAATGATTAAATTATGATCAGTGCAAAATTCTACCAGGCAGCTTCCTCTTTCATCCCCTTCCCTGAGTCCATACCCACTCACTATTTTTCCTTGTCTTTCTTTTCCTATTTTTGAATTTGAGTACCCCACCACAATGAAATTTTCATCTCCCTTAACAATCTGAATGATTTCATGTATCTCATTATACATTTCTTCAAAGTCTTGATCATCTATGGAGATAATTGGCATATAAACTTGTACTGCCGTGGGCTTCCTCATTCATTATCAAACCCACTCCTGCATCACCCCTATTTGATTTTGTATTATAATCCGGTATTCACCTGAGCAGATGAACTGTTTCTCCTGACACCGACCTTCACTAGTTCCCACTATATCTAACTACAACTTATCCACTTCCATTTTTAAATTTTCTAACCAACCTGCCCAACTAAGGGATCTAACATCATGATCCAATCTGTGAAACACCAGTTTTGTTTCTCTTGATAATGACATCGTCCTGAGAACGCTCCACTTGGAGATCCAAATGGGGGACTATTTTACCTCTTGAATATTTTACCCGAGAGGACACCATCATCATTTAAGCATACAGAAGAGCTGCACACCCTCAGGAATAATTATGACTGTAGTTTTCCCTTGCTTTCAGCTGTTCACAGTACCAGCACAGCAAGGCCATTTTGGTTATGTTAAGAGGCCAGATCAGTCAATCATCCAGACTGTTGCCCCTGCAACAACTGGAAAAGCTGCTGCCCCTCTTCAGGAACACACATTTGTCTGGCCTCCCAGCAGATACCCCTCTGCTATGGTTGCACCTGTGGTACAGCTATCTGTATCACTGAAGCATGCAAGCCACTCACCGACAGCAAGGTCCTTGGTTTTTCCTACTCATCTGCATGAACTTACGTTTTCCTACATTTATAGCTCACTACCATTCAACACACTAACTAGAAATTTTGTCTAAGTCATCTTGTATCCTTCTACAGTCACTCAATAATGACAACTTCCCATACACCACAACATCATCAGCAAACAGCCACAGATTGCCACTGACCCTTTCTGCCAGATCATTTTCCTAAATTGAAGAATAACAGCAGTCCTATCACACCTCCCTGGGGTATTCCTGACAATACCCTTGTCTCTGATGAACACCAGCTGTTATGGACAAAATACTGTGTCCTGTTAGTTAACAAGTCTTCTAGCCAATCACAATACTGGGGGACACAATTCTCCTGATCATTCTTGACAATGACCTTGTCTGTGATCAACGCTTGCCATTGAGGACAACATACTGGGTCCTGTTACTTAAGAAGTCATTGAGCCACTCACACATCTGGAAAACTATTCCATAGGCTTATACTTTGTTAACAGTCTGCAGTAGAATACTGTTTGAAACACTGTTTAGAAATCTAGAAATATGAAATCTACCTGTTAGCCCTCCATCCATAGTTTGCAGGATATCATGTAAGAAAAGCACAAGCTGAGTGTCACGCAAGTGATGCTTTCTAAAACCATGCTGATTTGTGGACAGAAGCTTCCACCTCTCAAGGAAATTTATTATACTCTCTGTCCATCTCCCATTCCTTCCCTCCCTTTCACTGTCCATCTCCTGTTTATCTGTTCCTTCTCCCCCTCTCTTCTTTCCCCTCTCCCTCTGTCCATGTCCTCCTCCTATCTGTCTTTCTATGTTCATTTCTTCCTCCCCATCTCTTTATGTGCATCTCCTCCTCTTCCCTCTCTCTATGTGCATCTTTGCCTTCTCTCCTCTCTCTCTCTGTCAATGGCCTCCTGCCATTTACATCTCCTCCTGCCCCCTATATTTATGTCCATCTCCTCCACATGCCACCCTCTTTGTATCCATCTCCTCTTCCCACTCCCTCTATCTGTCCATCTCCTCATCTATCATCTCTCTGTTACAATGAACCAAGATTCACTGCAACACCTTTCCAGTAACAGTTACCTGATTTTCAGGTACAGATTATGAGGTTCTTGCTTCCCAAACGTTTACGATATATACTGGTGCATTTTCTGAACCGTTTACCGTCAGAAATTTGCACACAACATAATAATAACTTTGCATATTTCTGTGTATTAATGTTGCACTACAAAAATTAGTTATCCTATAGATTTCAATTTACATGAGTTATCAAAAACACCATGTGTTTCATACATTTGCCAGAATGTTATTCACATAATTGTTCCCAAAATTTATTTATTCAATAAACAGAAATAACTGTTATGTTTCAAAATCATATCTAAGTTTTCATAAATATATCCACATGGTAGAAAAAGTGAAGTATTTATTGTCTTACATACAAAACCGACTTGAAAATTTCAAAGAATGTATGTCATAATTATGTAAAACAATCTATGTTACTAATTTTATCCTTAGATATTTGCAAACTTCATAAGATGTAACTTTGATTAAATGATTCACTATTGAAAAACAGAAAAGCAATACAAATATTAATCTGAACCATTACTGCTTCTAGAACTTTCCAAAAGATCATGTTCTAATATATAGAAATACAATCTGTGCCAATTGAGTCAGTTGGTTTACAGTTATTTTTGAGTGGACATCTAGCATGTAACTTGTCCATGAAGCACTTGTTCTTTGTCTCAGTCAGTAGTTGGCAACATGTATGTGCAAATTGTGTTGATATGTGTACTGTGTAAAACATGTTTATCATGCAAAATTTGCACTTGCAGAGAAGCTCTCTTTGGTATAACAAGACTCTTTACTGTGAAAGTTTGATGTTCTAACAAGAAACGGAAAAGTCAAAAAACCATTGTGCTGTGTCATTGTAAAAAAGTTTTTTTAGTGTGAAGTATAAAACCCAGGATTTCTATTTTATCTCTCAACAAAGAAGACAATGGATCTCATATTTGAAACTACTATACAGATGAGTAAAAAAAATTACTCAAGTTCTAATTCTTTTATAAACTTCAGTTAATGTCATCCTTTCCTATAATTTAACATGTACTGTCTGATGCTAGAAGAGTTCATATTTCAGATTCATAACTACAAGAGCAATTATTTTGTAAAAGAAGAAGGAAAGTGGAACATCATACATGAATGCTCAGTCAGGGTCAGTTAAAAATATCTTAAGAAGCTAGTAGAACACTCTTTTTAAAATGAATAAAGGAAAAAATATACATGTTTTAAAATTTATGTGAAAATTGGCTGCAGAGAACGAATGGACTGGAAGTAACTTGGAAATAACATGGGGGATTACAGTATGGTTTAAGTGTGTATTGAGAGTAATCACTGGCACTTAAAGTAAGTTAAAAACCAACAGAAGACAGTAAAGTTGAGTTTCAGAAGAAGTATCATGATAAATATCATTGAAATATCAGAATTTGGTAATTTTGCTTGAACTGTTTTGCAAGAAAATTGGGGAGTCTGGAAAAACACGAAATCAACCAGGGGGTGGGGGTGGAGTGAGGGCTGGGGATAAAAACATTTTCATTCCTAATAAGTGAACAAATGGGAGTTCCATCAACAACTAGACACCAGATTAGTGTCAAATGCTAACAAGCACCTACAAGTACTTAAAGATAACATCAGAAAACAGTTAGAGGGAAATGGGAAACAACTGAAAATAATTAAAGGTAAAATATGGGCCAATACTAATCACATTAAACTAAACTCTTCGCGCACAGGCCATGAAGGCCCAAAGGTACAGACTGGCCATTGTGTCGTCTTCACCCCATAGGTGTCACCGGATTCGTATATGGAGGGGCATGTGGTCAGCACACCACTCTCCCTGCCGTATGTCAGTTTCCGACACCGAAGCTGCTGGTTCTCAATCAAGTAGCTCCTCAATTTGCCTCAAAAGCGCTGAGTGCACCCTGCTTGCCAAAAGTGCTTGGCAGACTGGATAGTCACCCATCCAAGCGCTAGCCTAGCCCGACAGCGCTTAACTTCGGTGATCTGATGGAAACCGGTGTTACCACTGCGTCAAGGCCATTGGCACTAATCACATTACAGAAACGAAAACCTATTTGAAGACTAGAATAAATGTGAATGATATTGAACATAGTCTTTTTGTTGAAGAAAAGCATTAAATTGAGGTAACCTATTATATTCTTCTACAATATAAGGATATAAACCATAGTGTGACACTACATGGCCTTGCTGCAGTGATAACACAGGTTTCCATCAGATCACTGAAGTTAAGTGTTGTTGGGCTTGGCTTGCACTTGGATGGGTGACCAATCAGTCTGCCAAGTTCTGTAGGCAAGTGGCGTGCACTCAGCCCTTGTGAGACCGGTGGAAGAGCTGCTTGACTGAGGAGCAGGAGCTCTGGTCATGTAAACTGACAACAGCCAGAGCATACAATGTGCTGACTACATGCCCCTCTTCATCAGTGGTGCCTTTTGGCTGATGATGACACAGTGGTCAAATGGTACCATTGGGATTTCCAAGGCCTGTTCGAATGGAGCTTAAATTTTTAAGTGACACTAGAACTGAACAGTGCTTATGTTGACATAACTTCACCAACCATAAACCTATCTATTGTTCAAAATAGCAAAACTTCAGATTACACATACAGAAATATTACAAAGCAATAGTAGTCAAAGCAGAACTGTATATTGAAACTGTATGTAGGACAAATGATAATAGTATGTTTATCAGGAATGAGACTCACAATAATAAGACTTTGCCTGCAGTAGATTTTTGTGAGAATTTTGACTTTAATAATGATTTGACTAAATTGAAAAAGTACAAGATTTAAAAGTATGTGCAAAGACAGTGTTGCTAATAATGTGGTCATTTGCAGATTCACAGTAGGTCTAGTTAAAGAAAAGTATATGTCTTTCTTGGAAATATGTGGTGAAGGTACTGAACGGGAAAGTGTTAAAACATATAGCCAGGATAGTGTGTGAACCACATGAGGTCCAATCAAATGACAAAGATAGGGACACTAATAAAGATATCCCCAGAGGGATATGAGTTCTGTTTGTGATCTGGATATGGTGAACCCAGGGCCTCGATGCTCAATCAGTATTAATTCTGAAATTTCTTTTTGCCGTGGCACATGATTTCTTCAACTCATCTATTTAAGCTTTCAAATCATCTTGCACTATCAGTCTGCCACCCTCTCTTTAGTAGGTAAGAAATGATTCAGTAAAAGTGCAGAGATAATGTGTTGTTAATCTCACAATTGTCAGAAGCGAAAAAAAATATTTGTGACTGAAGTGGAAAAAAAATTCTGAGGTTTTGAAATAAATATTGTCTGTTACTGCCTACGTTCAAAACTTTTTCGATATGAAATACCATTTATTGCATTTTGAATTTCATGAAGTTTATGTGAAGAAAACTTCATTGTTTGTTGAAAATTTTTATACTCCTTTCAAACGAAACTTACATTTGGTCTGGTTTATTTAGACAAAACTGAGGTACATTATATTTAGGTTATCTTGAAACATGTAAAAGTAAATGGTTATGAATTTTAACTGCTGTTGGAGGACTTCTGTGCAATTTTCAGAAGAAATTTGGTTTTCACAAGATGTGAAGTCAAATTTAAAATTTTACTGTTTTTTTTAATTGTGATTGCAAACAGCTGGTAAATATGGGTATTGTGATAAGATCTGAAGTACTAGTGAGACAATTTGATAGCTATGGGAAATGGAGGTGTTAAATTTTTAGCAAATTTTTACAACTTTGTTTCTAACCTTGTGTTATGGTGGGAGGAAAGTCTAGTAGAGAAAGAGGCTTGTTAGACCATAAGAGTAAACAAATTATGGAAATTAAAAGCTATGTGAATACTGTGAGACATTTGAAGCTTAAGTCACTATTAGATTAGATTAACTTTCATTCCAATTGATCTATAGTGAGGAGGTCCTCCAGGATGTAGAACATGTCAGAAAAACAATAATACGTGACAGATATTTACAACTAAAACAAATAAGCTAATGTACCTTCCACAGGTCCCAAGTGGAATGATCGTCCTTTTTTTTAACTTTTATACTTGAAGTACATTGGTAATGTTCATAAAGTTAACTGAGGACTACATAAACATATTTTGTTTATGCGCTTTTGTGACAGAATACTGTATGTGGGTTTGGGGAATGAGTAAAGTGACTCTGTTCTATCTATTGTGGTAATTTCATTTGTAGTTATGTTTATAATTTTATGGCATAGTTTCTATGGGTATGATTTATTTATGGTAAATGAATTTCAGTGGGTAACTTTATTATAATGACATAATATGGGCATGTTACTACGATGATCTATTTGAAACATTAAAAGTGATGTTATAATTGACTATAAATAAATATCATAGGCACTCTGGCACATGTGGTACCCCACCAAAGCTGCTGTGTGAGCACATGTGACAGAGCCTGGGAAGAAGGCTGCAGATGTCCAAGTATGTAACTACAAAAAACACATAGCACATAATCATATATACAGTTATGCTATTCCATGTGTCTACTTTACCTGTGGGGGACACCCAACATCAGAGTTAGGGTTCTGAAGCGAATCCATAAATATTACATCCAGTATATCATGCAGATTTGGATTCACTTACATTTGTTGTGGATGGGAATCCACCAACTTCACATCCACAATACTATATCTAGATGGATTCAACCACATTTGGTTTGAGAGTGAATCCATCTGCATCACATATGGAATAGTATAAGGAAGTGGATTCACCTATGCTGTTCCTGAAGAGAAGAAAATGGTCACTCCATTGTAAGAGAAGCAGTCATGTGAAATAGTGTAATTGTATGTATAGTTAATGTCATGTGTCTTTCCTGTGTAGGAATTTAGACATATGCAAACTGCTGCCTTGCCTCTGAGAGACAGTCATACAGCAGTCCTGGCAAGGTACCATACATGAGTGCCACAGCACCTATGATATTCAATTCAAGCAGGTGCATGACTGTCAGCAATGCCATTCTGAGCCTTTGTGATCTGCTATGGAAAGATTTTGTCATAGAAAACTATGTGTTGATGCGAAAGTAATGTGATGTGGTTGCTGTTGCTGTGGGAGCAGGTACACAACTTGCTTTTGGAAAGCTATCCATACTGTATCATGCTTGAGGATGGAGAGTAAATTCGCCAACTGCATTTCCCCCATTTAGTAATTCAAGCATGCACTGTGTGCATGATATTTGCATGGCTTTTTTCTGTAACAATAGTTTTAGTTACTGCAGTGTGATCTGACTAAGTTAACTCTACAGTATAGGAAATGCAGGTACTGCAAATTTTTTAAAATAAAATAAACTTTTTTTGGCACTGCACCTAATATTAAAAGATATATTTAATCATTGAGGACAGAGGGCCAGTAAAGAAGATGTCCACCTTGTTTTTTTACTAATGTCCACTAGCAGTATTCTCCCTTGTGTATGGCATGAAGTGGAACAAGAGCAGTGTGGTGGTACTATCACTGCAGCACATGGGTCAGGTGACACCTCACACAAACACATCATTTGGAGCATATATAAATATGATAAGGTCCTAATGTACAGGTGTGGGATTAAGTCTTTGTAGAATTATCAATATTTATTTTATAAATTTGCAGTTTGTGATAAATGAAAGAATAAACTTCAAGATGTGCACCATACGTTTGACATTCCTTATGTATCACCAGCATCTGATACCATTCTTTTTAATGTATCCCCACAAAAGGTAATATGAAGCCATTCAACATGTGCAATTTTGTCATATGGCTATTATATAAATAAATTGTTGATAGTGTACAGTAACCAGCCACATACTGGTTTCAGGTTACTTTATTCAAAAGTGCCATTAATGATTTCAAATTTTTTACAATACATCATCAGATGGGATTTTCATGCTTTCATCAATACATATTACACATTGGCTTAGCTGGTATATTAGCAGACATTTACATCAACCATGTAGAACAAAAATACTTCTCAACTAATCACAAACAAAATAATATACTACAAAAGGCATATTGATGATACAATCCTGATTTTCGATGGTACAAACATTGAAACTGATACATTGGCAACAGACCTCAGCAAAATGCATAAAAATATTAAATTCACATTTGAGCTTGAAACAAATAAGAGCATAAATTTTCTTGATCTAAAAAACTGTAATGTTGACCATAAACATCAATCAGTTTATCATCTACAGGGAATCCACCATCACAGACGTCACCTTTGGCAACTCCTCATGTCATCCCAGCCAACACAAAATGGCATACTTCAGAGCCATGATATCCAAATGCAGAAAGTTTCTATGAATCACACAGATCAACAGAATGAAATCAGTGTAATTAAAACAGTTGCCCACAATAATATCTATGACCACATAATAATATACAAACTCCACAACAAAATAAAAACAAATGCCACAGCTCCAGAGAACAGCAGTTCACACAGCATTCAATCAAAAACAAATCAGCCTTCTGTAGAAGCTGAACCTAAATATACTGTTATACTATTCACAGACCCAATAGCATACCAAATTGCAAACTTATTTAAAAAGGAGAATATTAATATTAGCTTCTCTACTAACAATAAATTACTGGAAAAAGTGATCCATTCTGTAAATCTTTCCAAGGATTCCTACAGTAAATCAAGAATATACAAGCTCCAATGTGATTCATGCAGAAAATTCTACATTGGTCAGACAGGCAGAAGTTTGCAGCATAGGTACAAAGAGCACCTTGATGCCTTAAGGCTTGGAAACGTGAATAAATCTACATTTGCAGCCCACATTGCAGAGGAAAACCATTCAGTGATAACAATGAAAGCAATATGAAAACATTACATTTAGCAGAAAAATGAGCCACTATGAATAGATGCTGACATGCTAAAGAAACTGGTACACCTGCCTAATATCGTGTACGTCCCCCACGAACATGTAGAAGTGCTGCAACACGACATGGCATGGACTCAACTAATGTCTGAAGTAGTGGTGGAGGGAACTGATACCATGAATCCTGCAGAGCTGTCCATAAATCCATAAGAGTACGAAGGCATGGAGATCTCTTCTGAACAGCATGTTGCAAGGTATCCCAGATATGCTCAGTAATGTTCAAGTCTGGGGAGTTTGGTGGCCATTGGAAGTGTTTAAACTCAGAAAAGTGTTCCTGGAGCCATTCTGTAGCAATTCTGGGCGTTTGCGATGTCACATTGCCCTGCTAGAATTGCCCAAGTCAATCGGAATGCACAATGGACATGGATGGATGCAGGTGATCAGGCAGGATGCTTATGTACATATCATCTATCAGAATCATATCTAGAGGTATCAGGGGTCCCACATCACTCCAGCTGCACATGCCACAAACCATTACAGAGCCTCCAGCAGCCTGAGTAGTCTTTCGTTGACACGCTGGGTCCACAGATTCATTACATTGCCTCCATACCTGTACACATCCATCCACTCGATTCAATTTAAAAGGAGACTCGTCCGAACAGGCAACACATTTCCAGTCATCAACAGTCCAATGCTGGTGTTGACAGGTCAATTCGGGGGAAAAGCTTTGTGTTGTACAGTCATGAAGCATACACTAGTGTATCTTTGGTACTGAAAGCCCATACTGATATTTTATGTTTTGTTGAATGGTTGATATTTGTTGATGGCCCAGCATTGAAATCTGCAGCAATTTGCGGAAGGGTTGCACTTCTGGAACGTTGAATGATTCTTTTCAGTTGTTGATGGTCCCATTCTTGCAGGATCTTTCTCCAGCCACAGCGATGTTGGAGATTTTATGCTTTACCTGATTCCTGATATTTACGGTACACTTGTGATATGGTTGTACGGCAAAATACCCACTTTATCGCTACCTCGGAGATGCTGTGTCCCATTGCTGATGTGCCGACTATTAACACCACGTTCAAACTCACAGAAATCTTGATAACCTGCAATTTTATAGCAGTAACCGATCTAATGATTCTTGATATGGCCAGCCAGTGCAATGTGCTGGTAGTATTTGAGCGGTTGTGAGATATTTCGGTCTTATCAGTGACATTACAGCACAATTTTTCTTAATATCATATTACTTTAGTGTACTCTAGCGGGCGTGTTCTTTAAGCTCAAGGTAAAACAACGGGCCATTGAGGTACCAGCAAACGCGCAAGTATACATGTGCAATGTTTTCTTCGGGTTTATAACGTATAAAGGCAACGCAGTGCAGTAAGTATTCGATTCGAGCACATACGTGTAACCAAGCATTAGGACTGTTTGTTTGGTTTGCAGGGTTTCCGTTGAAGTGAACTAAAATCATGCATAAAAAAAGTCGACTCAGTGGTGGTTTAAGGGAAAGCAACGTCACGAAAAAGAAGTGAGTAAACAAAACTTGACAAATGTTTTACTCAAACTTTTACAAGTGCTTTTGGCGCAAACATTTGTGTTGACTGTAACTCAGTGTGGTATCTGTTGAGAAGCCCACTGAAAACGATCCGACAATAACTGCAGTTAGAAACACCGGCCACGACGACGCCACCGATCATGTCTACGACATCTGCATGGCATACGAAACAGGGAAAGAAATGTCAACCTACACGATCTTCGAGAAGGTAAATAAAACTTCGTATGACATGGGAAACTTCGCAAACCAGACACTGAGTGATAAAGAAAAACGTCTAATTCTTGATATGGTGCCGTTACAGCTCTCGCGACTACTTCCCAAAGATCCCCACCAGAACAACAGGTGTTTTTCAACGTCGTATTATGTTTCATTTTCTATGTATGGATCAGTTAATGGTTTTTGTTGTGTTATTTCAAAATTCTTGGTGCTGTTTTCTTAGAAAAGGAATAATGTACGGTGTATGGGTAACTGGGACTGGAAGCACTTTTCAGAAAGAACTAAAGAACACAGGTTCTTGAGTGGCCATATGGAAGCATGTGCTGTGTACGAAGTTTGGGAAAAAAAATGACACTGTTGACAAGAAAGTAGAAAATGATATTCGTAAAGAAGAGTTACTTTGGAAAATGGTTCTTACAAGGTTATTCGATATCATACTTACTCTATCAAAAAGTTCATCGGCTTTGAGATGACATCGAGAGAACTTAAGTCAGAAGGAAGGATACTACGCAATTTTCTGTCCGTTGCAGTGCTTGTCTCCCGGCGTGATCACATTTTGCGGCAAATTTTGGCTATGCCCAAAGTTCATCGTTTTCACTTCAAAGAATTATTTTAAAAAATGATTTTTGTTTATTTTTTCGACTTGTTGCATTTGAAAACATTTTCAAAATCACACCTTTTTGTTTTTAGAATCTGTAAGGTATGTGAGTCCAAAAATTCAAAATGAAATGACTGTGTGCTTATTAAACAAACTTGAAAATAAGCTGCTAGAACAAATTAGAGCATCACTGTTTTTCGCTATCATAATGAACATAATACAGGATATATCGAAGGTAGATCAGCTAAGCATTGTTCTGAGATATGCAGTAATAACCAGATCAGAAAATGGAGAACCAATCGATATAGATGTAAAATAATTATTTCTAGGTTTTAATGCAGTCATCAAACATGGTGCAGCAGTTTTAATCAAGCAGATGACTAAATTATTTTTTATTGACAAAATTAATGATTTAAAAAAGGCTGTGGGCAAGGTTATGATGGAGCCAGTATGAAGAGTGATGTTTATAATTGTGTACAAAAACAGATTGAGAATATTTTGAAAAACTGAACTTCTGCCGGATGTTCGAGTCGTTCTTTCGCGATATTTCGAGAGTGTAACTCGCTGTCTTCTTCAGGTGCTACCCGAGAATGGTCCTTGGGCCTCGCATGGCAAATTCGCGAAACTTCATGCTCTGGTACGTTGTAGGATGGGCGGATCACGCCTTTCTTCGTACTTCTCCCTGGGGGTGTTTTATGTGGTCTCTCATTTGGGATCTTCATCTTATTTGCATGGCTGCTCAGAGGTCTTCTTTGCTCGCGTTGCGGCGTTCCGTTATACCAGCAACTGGTCTGGCCATCTTGTGGTCTGGCGCCAGTGCAGTTGGTTGCCCAAGTCGCAGATGAGGGCGTTCTCCCACGTCCACGCGGCCGCGTAAAAACGTTGCGCTGCTTGCCGGAATCGGTGTTTTAGCAGCGGGATTCCTGCCATTTTGTGGAGTTTTCCGGTGCTGAAGTCTCGTGGCAGGTGAAGCGCTAAACTAAGCTCCTTGTTATGGACCGTCTGCAGCTTTGCAATTGACGAGTCGGCCGTGTTGACCCACATCACAGCAGTGTACTCTAACACTTGCCTGATTAGTGTCAGGTACAGAGTAATGCCGCAGTGTGGGGGCAGGGTCGTCGCTGGGTTGAGTAAGGGGTATATAGTAAGCACAGTCTACTAGGCGCTTTACCCCTTACTTCCCTGAGGTCCTTGGCTGAATCGAGTCTGGTATTTATGCCTGTAAGGTGCTGGGCGTTCCCTAGTCGGTCTGCGCATGGCAGACGCATTCGAGTGTGGTATGTCACAGCGTGCGAACATGCTGGCCCTGTCAGTTGCTCCACCGATGACGACTCGGCAAAGGTGGAAGGAAAACGATCTGTTGATGACAACGGCAAGGGACGCGGACATGGCAATGGATTATTATACAGACGCGTTGGTCTAAGACGACGCTGCTCACCAATCAACTGTGTCAACAGCACAATTTCGACGGAACGAAGCGACCCTGGGCCTGGACAACACAATGTGGCGGCCACCGATGAAAGTTTCATTCATCTGCTGAAGAAGAAGTAGGCGAAGAAGCAGGCCAAGGTTGAAGCACCGGTCATGCCTGTCAGCAACCGCTATGACGTCATACAAGATGGTGGGGCGGCGCAAACGGATACTGCGGCACCACAGCAGCACAACAGCAGCAACAGCAGCACAAGATTCCACCAATAGTGATGCAATACCCAGTCACTTATCGAAAGCTATACGATTGGCTGACAAAAAATTTAAATCAGTGCTTTAAACAGGCTTGAGGAGATAAGCTGAAACTAACTGTGATGGCTACTGACGATTACGTGAAGGTTATGGACATGATGGGAGCAGGGGACATACCTTGTTACACGTTTCCCATCGTTCAACCACCATCTCTGAAGTGGTAATTTAAGGCGTCGTCGACTCTTTACTGAACAACACCCTGAAGAGTGAACTGCAGTCACTTGGATTTGCTGCAACTGTTGTGGACTTTTCATCGAATGCCTGGCATGCAGCAAAAATCAGGACTTCGTGTGGTGGTCTTACCAGACCCACCTGAGAATCGAGACATCTTTAAAAATTAGCAGAATCTTTGCATTGGCTGTTTCTGTCGAGAAGCTTCAGAAATCAAGAGGCGTGGCTCAATGTTTCTGCTGCCAAGGATTTAATCATGTGACCCGCCTCTGCACTATGCCATTTTTGTGTGTGAAGTGTGGAGGACCACATGACAGTCACCAATATCCTCAACCCAAAGAAGGAGCTACTCTGTGGAGGCAGTCTCCCAGCAAGTTACCGTACATGTCAGAAACACAAAGATGCCAGCCGACACCAAAGAGGATTACCTCTTCCCAATACCAAAACAAAACGAGCTGGGAATCCTGTCATCAGAAGCATACCTGCCAGCAAACGATTCACTGATGCACTGATCCACTGACGCAACGAGGTGTGGCATATGTCCATCAACCTATTTTCATCGCCAAACTGTTGGGGTCTGACAGAGTACGTGCTCTGTGGACTAGAGTTTTGAGCACTCTGTTCTTCAGTGCCGGATGGTGGCAACTGTTGGCTTGCAGGTATAAGCCAGTGTGTGTGTGTGTCTGCGCTACACATTGTGCCCAAATGTGCCATCAGCCTTCCTCTTGACTAATACCTCAAGGAATGGGAGTTGTCCATCCTTCTCTAGTTCCATTGTGAATGTTATATTTGGGTGGCGTGAATTTTGATGTTCCTGAAAAGCATTTAGTTTCTCTCTGCCATGGGTCCAAATGACAAAGGTATCATTCACATATCAAAAAAGCACGTGGGTTGATATGTTGCCAATGTAAGTGCCTCCTCTTCAAATCTTTCCATGAATAGGTTGGCAATCACTGGTGATAGGGGCTGCCCATTGCCACTCCTTCCTTTTGCTCATAAAATTGACCGCCATATAGCAAGTATGTCAAGGTTAATATATGCCTGAATAAGTCGAAGAGAGCTCCATTGAACTTCTCTCCAATAAGATCGAGTGTCATTCAGTGGTACATGGGTGAAGTGAGACACCACATAGAAACAGACTACTATGTCAGAGTCCACAATGTGTAGTTGCCTCAGCCATTGTAGGAAGTCCTCCGAATTCTGAATGTGGTGCACACATTTGCCCCACATGTGATGTCAGCATCTTCTTTAAGTATTTGGCAATAGGATAGGTGGCAGTGTCGATATTGTTGACATAAGGTCGAAGAGGAATCCCATTCTTGTGAACTTTCGGGAGTCAATACAACGTAGGTGGTACTGGCGCTTTGTGGGGTGTCATACGTTGGCCAGACCACTAGGACTGTGGACATCAGGTGTAAAGAATACCAGAGGCACACAGACTCAGATAAGAAACCAAAGATAGCAGAACACTGTCTAAGCTTGGTCACTTGATGAACTACAATGGCACCAAGATTGTCACACAGACCCTAGATATTGGGACAGTGACATTAAAGAGTCCATCAAGATGAAGATCATGGAGAATCTCATAAACCATGACGCTGGATACCAGCTCAGTACGGCCTGGGATCTGGCTCATGAACTTCTGAAAGCTCAACGCAAAACACATTGAAATTTCACAAGAAACAGGAGTGGGGACCTTGAAAGCAGCCAGAAGACAGAGCACCAGACACTACAGATTTATCCTGACACTCCCGAGATGACGACCACGAACCTAGAGGACGACCGAGTCGGGTGCGGATGGCAGTCGGAACAGCAGCGACCACATGGGACCATGGAAGCTGGGCCTGGCTCGTGTGGACCGCGAACGGGACACTGACACGTCGCAGACCAGCAAGAAATAGAAGTGGAGACCAAGGGGATAGCCAGGATACAGAGCACCAGACACTACAGATGACGACTGCGACACCAGAGTGCGGACGAGGGCGCGAACGGCAGAGGGAACACTAGCAACCAGAGAGGACCATGGGAGCCGCGTCTGGCGGGCGCGGACATCGGAGCGAACACCCGATGCGACGCAGACCGACTAGGGAGCGCCCAGCACCTTACAGTACCAGACTCGATCCTCCCAAGAACCCTTCTCGGGTAGCACCTGAAGAAGACAGTAGTTTGCACCACGGAAATTTCGTGTGAGATTGACGCGAACATCTGGCAGAAGTCCTGGTTTTCAGAATGTCAACAGATCGCTGGGAAAGCTTGAAGAATTACATCAGAAGACTCTATGGGGAAGAGATGTACCGCAACATCAAGACACTGGCCATGCTTCATCAAAGGAAAGGGAGAATACTGAGTTCTTTCAGTTTTCTGCTGAGTTGCCGAGAGGGAGAGTTAGTTCCAGTATTTTCGAGGATCAAACACCATGTCAATTCCAGAATGGCGAACAAGATCAAACAATGAGCTAGACTCGCGCTGGTAAGGAAGAGAGTGCATGAAACGCACCATCGACTAGATGTGACGCCCGGGGAGTTGCTGTATATCCATGTTTCCACAGCAGCTTCCCTGACCAAACAAGAATGGGACCAGGTTGATGGCGCCTCCTGGTCTCAAGCAGAATGCATCAGGAAGAAGTCAACGGCGTGCCAACCAGCCAAGTTTGAGCACCTCAACTACAAGGAGCATCAGAATGAGGACATGTGTATGGTGATCAACATGAGTGACAAGCAGCTCGACGAGGCAACCTTAAAAGTACTCAGAAAAGGTCTCAACTTTGCAGTGACACCCAGGAACGTGCCTGTCACAGCTTTCATCAGTGCAGTTGGGCAAGCGAACAACACACCACCATCCAGTATGGCTGAAGAGATATGTAGAGAGATGTACAGGGCGCTCACCAACACCAAGCCACAACATCTCAAGCGATGAAAGGTTGTCACTCAGGCAGCTCTGTGAGGATGACAGCATTGTGGTGATGACAGCACACAAGGGGAACTCCACACTCATGCTAAAGAAGACAGATTATGACAGAAAAGTGCAACAACTTCTGGAGGATCCTACATACAAGCCAATAGGAAGTCAGCCCATGGACAAAGTGGACAAAAAGACCAGGCCTCTGCAGAAGTAGACAGGCCTGCCTGAACAAGTCATCAAACTGCTGCGTTCCAAAGCGCCGGTACCACCTAGGCTTTATGGAATCCCAAAAGTTCACAAGAATGGGGTTCCTCTTCGAGCTATTGTCAACAATATCGACGCTGCCACCTATCCTACTCTGACGCAACTACACATTGTGTACTCTGACATAATGGTCAGTTTTGATGTGGTGTCTCACTTCACCCATGCACCACTGAATGACTCACTCGATCTTATTGGAGAGGAGTTCAATGGAGCTCTCATCGACTTATTCAGGCGTATATTAACCTCGACACACTTCCTATATGGTGGTCAATTTTATTAGCAAACGGAAGGAGTGGCAATGGGCCGCCTCTATCACCAGTGATTGCCAACCTATTCATGGAAAGATTTGAAGAGGAGGCACTTACATTGGTAACATATCAACCCACGTGCTGTTTTAGAAATGTAGATGATACCTTTGTCATTTGGACCCATGGCAGAGAGAAACTAAATGCTTTTCAGGAACATCAAAATTCACGCCACCCAAATATAACATTCACAATGGAACTAGAGAAGGATGGACAACTCCCATTCCTGGAGGTATTAGTCAAGAGGAAGGCTGATGGCACATTTGGGCACAATGTGTAGCGCAAACAGACACACACTGGCTTATACCTGCAAGCCAACAGCTGCCACCATCCGGCACTGAAGAACAGAGTGCTCAAAACTCTAGTCCACAGAGCACGTACTCTGTCAGACCCCAACAATTTGCCGATGAAAATAGACCACTTACAGTTCGTGTTCAGTAAGAATGGATTCTCATCTAGAGACATCCAGAAGGCACTTTGACCTTCTACTCAACCACAGAATCTAGTAGAAGAACCAGAAGATGCGATGAGGGTGGCATACTTGCCATATGCCGGACTGATCTCTGCTAAGATCAACAGAATTCTCATGAAACATTACTTCAAGAGCGTATTTTGTCCACCCACTGAGATTGGGACAATATTGGGGGATGTATAGGATGGGGTAATGGAAGCCAGGCATTTACAACATACCATGCGAGTGTGGGATGTCATACATCGGACAGACCACCAGGACTGTGGACATCAGGTATAAAGAACACCACAGGAAGAGCAGACTCAGACAGGCAACCAAATTAACCATAGCAGAACACTATCTAGAGCTTCTTCACTCAATGAACTACAATGACACCAAGATTGTCACACTGACCCCTAGATATTGGGACAATGTCATAAAAGAGTCCATCAAGAGCAAGATAACGGAGACTCTCGTCGCCTGTGACACTGGATACCAGCTCAGCATGGCCTGGGATTTGAGTCTTGAACTTCTGAAAGCTCAATGCAAAACAGCGAGATTTCACAAGAAACAGGCGTGGGTCCGATAAAACAGCCACGAGACAGAGCACCAGACACTACAGATTTGTTCTGACACTCCCGATATGACAACTACTACCCTAGAGGACGTCCAAGTCCTGCGCGGACAGCGGTCGGAACACCAGTGACCAGAGGGGTCCATGGTAGTCGGGCCTGGCGTGCGTGCACTGCGAACAAAGCAATCGATGCGGCGCGGACCAGTTTCGCAGTGCCTAGCAAGAAATAGAAGTTGAGACCAAGGAAATAACCAGGATACAGACCAAATGCGAAGTATGTACATTGCGCCAGTCATAATTTGAATTTAGTGATAAATGATGTCATTAGCATTTGTGTGGAAGTACGAATTTTTTTCGCAACAATGTGAATCTTGTGTAATTTTTTCGAGAATAACATTAAGCGCTGGGATCTACTGTCGAAGTTCACTGGCGAATGAGAAGCCACTCTAAAAAAATTTAATCCAATTACATGGTCTAGTGAAGTTAATATGACATGTACAATAAAACATCCTTTGATAAAAGAAATGCGTTATCAGAAAAAGTACTGAAGAGTTTCAGTAAAGATGATTGTAAAGAAGGAGAATGTATTAAAACAGAAATGCAAAATTTCGAGTTCGTATTCCTTTGCGAATTCATGCTATTGAATGACATCAGTTATGCATCAAAAATTTTACAAATCGTTATATCGATTTGGACAAAGGAAGCAGAGCTTCAGCAGAAGTTTGGAAAAATTGATGTTTTATAGAAATGATTTCGAATCATTCAAGTGCAAAGCCAGTGAAACTGCAAAAACATATGACATAGATCCCAGTTTTCATCAAAAACGGGAAGAGAAATTAAAAAAAAAAACATTTTGATAAACTAGCTTCCGACCACCCATTTCGAAACAGGAAAGAAATATTTAATGTTGTTGTTGTTGTTGTTGTTGTTGTTGCAGTCGTTGTCGTCGTCGTCGTCGTCGTCGTCTTCAGTTCTGAGACTGGTTTGATGCAGCTCTCCGTGCTACTCTATCCTGTGCAAGCTTCTTCATCTCCCAGTACTTACTGCAACCTACATCCTTCTGAATCTGCTTAGTGTATTCATCTCTTGGTCTCCCTCTACGATTTTTACCCTCCACGCTGCCCTCCAATGCTAAATTTGTGATCCCTTGATGCCTCAGAACATGTCCTACCAACCGGTCCCTTCTTCTTGTCAAGTTGTGCCCTGAACTCCTCTTCTCCCCAATTCTATTCAATACCTCCTCATTAATTATGTGATCTACCCATCTAATCTTCAGTTTTCTTCCGTAGCACCACATTTCGAAAGCTTCTATTCTCTTCTTGTCCAAACTATTTATCGTCCATGTTTCACTTCCATACATGGCTACATTCTGTACAAATACTTTCAGAAACGACTTCCTGACAAATCTATACTCGATGTTAACAAATTTCTCTTCTTCAGAAACGCTTTCCTTGCCATTGCCAGTCTACAATTTAATGTTACTATTTTGAAAAATGTACTAGACACAGTAATAGCTGAGTTAAATACACGTTTTATCACCTTGTTCAATATAAACTGACTCCAACATGGGCTGTTCACCAATTACGTAAGGAAATTGTAACTAAATATGCAGTGAAGCTTACTGACAATTAGCGATCGGAAAACGTAGCTGCGAACGAAATCAGGCTGATCGGTATGGCGCAATGAGTTCACAGTTCACTAGTTCAGCAAGAGTGAGTTGCCATCACTGACAATAGCCTGTCTCCCCGCACCTCTGTGTCATCACGTAGGCGCAAGTTCTGACTTGACTGTTCCCAGTGCGCTTTGTGGCAAACAGCTGAGTAAGGTCTGTTTCACACACTGGTGACGGTCACTGGTAATTGTGGTGAACACTCCTGGATCACCGGTGTTGGACACTGCAGATATTGCCAGCTGATTAGTTAGTGAAATGGACTCGAGCAGGGAGGAACTTTTGTTAACACTTGTAACGTGCGGTTTTAGGCGCTACAGTCTGGAGCCGAGCGACTGCTACGGCCGCAGGTTCGAATTGTGCCTCGGGCATGGATGTGTGTGATGTCCTTAGGTTGGTTAGGTTTAATTAGTTCTAAGTTCTAGGGGACTGATGACCTCAGAAGTTAAGTCGCATAGTGCTCAGAGCCAATACTTGTAAGCAGGAGGAGGAGGAGGAGGAGGAGGAGGAGGAGGAGAGTGAAGACAACCATTCATTACACGTACATCCACTGCTACGTGATTTGCTGGAGAAAGGATTGTTTTCTACTCTTTATGTCGACCTGAGACAAGATGAGAAGCAGTTTTTTTCAGTATTTTCGAATGTCGGAAACTTCGTTTGATGAACTGCTAGGACAAGTGAAAGAAGCAAAGGAAAAACTTCTTGTCACATTAAGGGGAGTCGGAAGGCAAGTGGGCTTCAAAAATTCGATTTTTAAATTTTAGCATATTTGAAATGCCAGGTCTTTCCTGCGTGAAACAGTTTTTGTTTTATATAAATACGACAACTTTTTCGTGAGATATGATGGTTTTCATGACGCTTTCTGCAATCTGGCATTTAAATGCCACGCCCTCGTTTTTGCTCCATACAGGTATAATGCACAGCATTCTTTTACTCTTTGTATATTATTTCATGCTTTTATTGTTTTATCGCTTCAATGTTTCCTACCCTATATCTACAACAGTCTAACATAACAGTCGCGACACTTCGCCTCGATTTTGTTGCCTACCGCGCCAGCAGCGCCCCAAGCGGCCAGTAACTTAAACTGTGAGTTCGGCGAGATCGTGAAAGCGAATAGCGGCAGTTTATTTTGATTTCTACAATGGTTTTTACAAGCGGGAGTGTTTGTAGCGCAATGAAATGCGGCAACAACAGGAAGAAGACACCACAGCTGTGTTTTTTTAGGTTTCCTAAGGATCCTGAGAGGTATATAACATCATGTTACTAAACTGTACTGTCAGGATTCACTTGCAAACTATATGTATATTAATGATTAATGTTTCGTTTTAGGAGCAGAAAATGGCTAGTTAATAGCAGACGAGAAGACCTTATGACAAAAGACCCTGTTTAACTGTATAATAATATTAGGTTTTGTTCGCTACATTTCGAACAAAACCAGTTCATGAACGCAGACAATAATGAACTCGTGTGGAATGCAGTACCCACACTGTTTGACATCCCAAATAAGCCACCTCAACAGACGAAGAGGAAACTGCCACAAAGATTCGACAATCCATCTAAAGCTGTGAAACAGTCCTATGACAGAAGCTGCCAGTTCAGCTCTCGATGTATCAGTGCCAGATTCATGTGAATCGTCAACACAGGCCTGCTTTGACGATGAAGTGGCTATTAAATGCAGTTATTCGTGTCTTACAAAAGCGTAATGTTTGGTATGTATTTCATTCACTTCTGTTGTTAGTCACTTATTTTCCTTGCTTCCTTCGTGTGATGACATTTTTTTGTTAGGACCTTGTTCACCAACAGATTTTTTGAAAATTATTCAAATATTTGGTTTTGCATGAAATGTAATGTAATCAGATCATAATGTTTTCAACATATTTCACCCACTATTTGGCAGTTGCTTGTCCCACTTAGAATAATATAAAGATGACGGTCGTACTTGTGGCAACAGGCGACCATGACAAACACAGTAGGCCTACAGAATGATAAATGAACTGTTGATCGCTTTTGCATGTAGAGGTACATGTCTGTGCTTCTTACGTGTGAATCTGTGTGTTTATATTCTTTTTATATCAACGAGGTAAGCTGCAATTCTCTCCAACGTCACAAGTGTTTCTTCACGAATGTGTTGTAGCTTGCCACTCGATTCATGGTTTTTGTCACTACTTGTGCTTATTTTAGAATCATTTTTAGACACATATATGCCTTCTGATACTACACAAACCCTTGGAGGCAAGAAAATAACTCAAATATTTCGTAAATTACGTAGGAAGTGGATGCAAAACAGGCATTATCCTTACGACGCCTCTGATGTTCACCTTACTCGCCGCTTGGAGCGCTAGTGTCGCTCCATCTGTCGAACGGTAACAACTTTTACAGCAGTGAGTGTCGCGACTGTTATGTTAGATTGTGATATCTACCATCGATACTCGTTTTTCCGATCGTGTTTGTTATTGTTTTCGAGCGATAATGGTTGTACTTAGTGATTTTTGTTGTGAGTGAAATACGTGTTGATTTGTATTTTTTTTGGTTCCGCGTGTTTTCAAAAAAATGCCGCAAATAAAGAAATTCTCGCCTAAATTAAAATTCAGAGGAAATAAATACGTAACGGTAAATGGGGTTAGTGGGTGAAAGGACACAAGAATGTTAGGCACAAAGAAAATCAGCACATCAAGAAAGAAACTTCAGTGTCTTCAAGGCATATCCTCCCAGTCACCTTGTGGCGAGATGGACATTCGTTCGAAAATATTATGGTGAACCTTATCATACTGTGTGATTTCATTTCCAAAAATACTGTGTGCAGAATATATGGTGGTGACGTTTCTTTGGGTGAGAATCAGCATCTTCGTAAAGTGATTGTGTCAAACCTGACATTGACTCGTACAAAATGTGGTGTAGTTGCTACAACAATGACATCAAAAATAGCAAATAATAATTTATATGAAAACAACATAAGGATACTTTATGGTCTCGGATCAGTTGGTAAAGGGATGGAGCCAGGAAAAGTCTTATGCGCATTACTTGACATTCCAAATCCTCTTGCAAAATTTATGATTTACAATAATATTACTGGTATTGCTTTTGCTGATGTTTGTAACATCTCAGTGAAGGAAGCAGCTGAAGAAGCACTCAAGGAAAGTAATGACAGTGAAAGTGATGATATTTGTGCATGTTTTGATGGCAGCTGGCAGAAACGTGGACGCACTTCACTAAATAGTGTCGTGGCAGCTACATCATTTGATACCGGCAAGGTAATTGATGTATAGATTCCCAATAAGTACTGTAAAACTTGTGGCAGTGGAACTGAGAAAGAGCATGAACATAACTGTTAGATGAATTATACTGTTCCAAGTGGTGGGATGAAAGTAGCAGGAGTTCTCAGGATTTTTAATCGTTCAGTGGCAAACAGAGGTGTCAGATACACACAGTATTTAGGGGATGGTGACAGCAAGGCTTGTGACTGGGTGTGTGCAGAAAAACCCTATGGTTCTAATGTCACAATTTCTAAATTAAAGTGCATTGGGCATGTCCAGAAGAGAATGAGGTCCAGGTTGAGAAGATTATTGAAAGAAAAATAAAAAATAGTATCGGAAGATGGTAAGGAGATAGGTGGTAAAGGTCGGCTGACAAATCTTGAAATAGATAGATTACAGAATTATTATGGCTTGGCCATAAGAATAAACGTAGGGAATTTAGAAAACATGAGAAAAGCTGTATGGGCTATCTTTTTCCATAAGCTTTTCACAAATGAAAATCCAGTGCACAGTCTTTGCCCTAATGATCCTGACACTTGGTGCACATACAGGAGAAGAGCCAGGTATGATGGGTCAATGGAGGCACCCGATCCAACCCATCGGCTTTGTCCTATGATGTAAGGGTGTTGTGTGTGATGTCATGACAGTGCGGAGCTTAGTCTATAAGTGTGTTGTGTTTGTAGATGTCATCTTGTTGCAGTTGGTGGTGTCGTCTAGTGGTGTGTGCATGTATGATCCGCATGTTATGTGGTATATTGGGTTCATTTGGGTGTCGGTGCTTGAAGTGTGCGTTTATCGGTTGTGACTGTTGTAGAAGAACCGAAATTAGTTTCAGTGAGTTAAGAATTAAGTTTCCGTTGTGTTTACGATATTGCGGTGTCGTTTGATGTTATTCGTTTGCTGTTTGTCTTGCAGTAAGTCTTCTAATTCAATTTGTAGCTTCTTTTGTTAGGTATGGATATGACTTCTAAGTTTAATTGTGCACGTCTGCAGGCTGAAATGGTGGACGACATGTTGTCCGTCATGAAGTTTCTGCAACGTTTTGGGCTTGTGGCGGATATAGTGAAATGCGGCGCATGAAAGTGGAATATGCGAGTTGGGGGTTTGTTTTGGTTGTGTTTTTCTTTGTGTGTGTGTGTGTGTGTGTGTGTGTGTGTGTGTGTGTGTGTGTGTGTGTGTGTGTGTGTGTAAGTGACCGATTCCAATTTGTCATCATAGGTATGTTTGTTTTGGTATCGTGGGATGTTATTTACCTATATAGGTGAAGGGAAGTGTGATTCCAATTTTTCTTGTTTTAGATGTTGGTTTTGTGGTATCGACAGTTGCGGTTGAGCTGTGAAGGTGAAGGGAAGAGGCCGATATTGTAAGTGTAGCGGAATTTGGGAATTTTGTGGCGTTTTCATGTCGTCATTTTGTATGGTTTGGGATGATATTGTGTGTATGTGTTTATATTTACTTTGTGCCCACCCAAATACCCCCAATTTCCAAGTGCTGGTCCCGTTAGTTTGATTATATTTTTAAAGGGAGGTGTTTGTTGTCATGTTTATGTAATGACGTCATAGGCGCCATATTGGAGACATTGAGAATGGTCGCTTCCGCGATATTGGTGACATCATGGGTCAAAGGAGATGGGTGGAATCGGACACTGCTGTATTCCCGATATGACCACGAACATTCTTTACCTGCTTCAGTAATGAATGAAATTAAACCCATATTTACAGACCTTTGTAAAGATACCTTGATGAAGAAATGTCTTCATTGGAAAACCCAAAATTTAAATGAATGTGTAAATTCTGTCATTTGGAACCAGTTACTGAAAACTGTATTTGATCAGCTTACAAACCTCAAATTTGGGGTTTATGATGCTATTTTATGCTTCAATGATGGTTTAATTAGAAAACTTGATGTTTTGGAATTATTGGGCATTAAATCTAGTGGAAATACTGCAAAATCCTTGGTGCAAATAGATAAGAGAGAATCTGCAAAGGAAATATTGCTAATCATCGTTCTCAGTACTAGAGATAGTGCTCTTACAGTCAGTTGTTGAGAATCGCATCCAATCGAAGGAGGTTTACTTCTTCCTACCAGTTGCTGCACAAACATACCTTTTTTCGGTCTTTTGTCTTAATTACTTTCTGGTGTAACTGGCTTGTAAGCTCTTCCATTTCCTTTGTAGGGTTGTCCCTGCAACAAATAAAAAGGTTCAGAAACTTCTTCCATGAGTTTTACTTTTGCGGTTGTGTCTGTTAAAGTCTGCTCAAATAATGAAGTAGATTTATTATCTACGCCATATTCACGAAGTGTATTGAACAGACTGGTGTGATGAATGGAGTCGTATGCTTTCTAGAAATCTATGAAGCCGACTACTGTGCAGTTCGACTGACGGTGTTGCAGTATCATCTTCTGGTTCCAGATTGTTGTGCGCAGGAACGATGTGGGCGGAAGCCTGCCTGATATTCACTGATCATATGTTCTGTCTGTCCTAATGTGCTGAGAATAGCTCAACAGTATTATGATGAAAAAAATGCACTATTGCAGTAGCTACATATGCATAAATAATTGGTTAAGAATACTATTTTAACTACGAGGGTCACTCCAAAAGAAATGCACACTTTCTTTAAATTCCACCTGTTATTCTACATGTTTGAAAGTTTTAGGGTGTAGATGCATCCTTAAGGAACAATATTTTCATTTCTCCACATAATTTCCACCCCTCTCAACTGCCTTACGCCATCTTGGAAACAGCGCCCGTATACCCGCACAGTAAAATTCTGGACCAACCTGTTGGAGTCACTGTTTGGCAGCGTGCACAAAGGAGTCCTCATCTTCAAACCTTGTTCGATGAATAGAATCTTTCAGTTTCCCAAAGAGATGATAGTCACATGGAGCCAGGTCAGGACTGTAAGGCGGATGTTTCAGTGTTGTCCATCCGAGTTTTGTGATCGCTTATATGGTTTTTTGACTGACATGTGGCCGTGCATTGTCGTGCAACAGCAAAACATCCTGCTTTTTCCGATGTGGTCGAATGCGACTCAGTCTAGCTTGAACTTTCTTCAGTGTTGTCACATATGCATCAGAATTTATGGTGGTTCCACTTGGCATGACGTCCACAAACAAGAGTCCTTCGGAACTGAAAAACACCATAGCCATAACTTTTCCAGCAGAAGGTGTGGTTTTGAATTATTTTTCCTTGGTTGAATTTGCATGATGCCACTCCATTGATTGCCTCTTCATCTCTGGTGAAAAATGATGGAGCCATGTTTCATCACCTGTCACAATTCTTCCAATGAATTCATCTCCACCATTCTTGTACTGTTCCAAAAGTTCGCTGCATACCGTTTTTCTTGTTTCTTTGTGAGCCACTGTCAACATCCTGGGAACCCACCTGGCACAAACCTTTTTTAACGCCAACACTTTCAGTATTCTGCAAACACTTCCTTCCCCTATCCCAACACAGCGTGACAATTTGTTCACTGTGATGCATCTGTCAGCAGTCACCAATTCGTTAACACTCTGCACATTGTCTGGAGTGTGTGCAGTATGAGGCCTGCCGCTACGAGGACAATCCTCGATATTGCCGTGCCCGCTTTCATCTCGTAACCTGCTTGCCCACCGACTAACTGTGCTGCGATTGTCAGCAGCATCTTCATACACCTTTTTCAACCTCTTGTGGATGTTTCCCACTTCTCGTTTTCACAGCACAGAAATTCTATGACAGCACGTTGCTTCTGACGAACGTCAAGAGTAGCAGCCATCTTGAAGACATGTTGTGATGGCGCCACTCACGGGAGCACAGGTTGAACTAAGTTTGAAGACAAGCGGGAAGGATGTACTTGCACACTGTAAAACTTTCACACATGCAGAATGAAAACTATTTTTACAGAAAAGTGTGCACTTCTTTTGGAGTGACCCTCGTATATTTTTCAGACCACAAGGCAGAGAACTTTAAGACGATAAGACGCACCCTTAATTTTGTTATGAAAATTTGGAAACACAAGTATTTTTCGATTTTTTTCAATCGTCATGTATGGGTGAGTTCATGGTTTCACGCTCATATATTTTGTCCCTTATTATCGCATTAATACTTCATAATGGTACGCTTGTTACTGGTAAAAGAAAACGGGGGTGAGGGATGAAAATTTGCTTGAAGGTTACTACCCTCCTAGCCTCGTACATGGGTAGCAACTAAAGTTATCTAATTTTTTATGGCCCAAAAAATAAGGTATTAAATTCACACCCACCCTTCGCTCGGCTTCCTGACAATAATACGATCCCAGCTTGGGTCACACTGGTATATAATGCAAGTGAATAGCTTCAGATGTTGAAAAAATGAAGGAATAAAGATCAGAGTTTAATGTCCAGTAGACAGAGGTCAGAGGCGGAGCAAAAACTCTGATTATTGTAAGCATGGAGAAGAAAATCGCCGGTGCCCTTTCAAAGAAGCCTTCCCAGCATTAGCCTGGGTTAATTTAGGGAAATCATGGACAACCTAAATCTGGATGATTGGATGTGGATCCAAATCAGTCGTCTTCTCAAATGGGACTTAAGAGGTTATCGCCGTGAAAGACACGAATATGCCTGGTAATTGTGTGACACAGCATTATCGGCACATTACAGAGTTTGATATGGGCATCATTGTGGGTCTCCATGAGACCATCTACTATGATCTTGCACTGTCCAGACTTATTGGGCATTCCTATGTGACAATGGCCTGTTGACGGACTGCAAGGGAAAGTAAGGGTAGGAGTACTTGTCAATTCTCCAGTCGATCACATCTGATCACCACAAGGAAAGATCGCCCTATTGTGCACCAAGACCATCTTAACTCCTTCACATGTGCACTTGGAATCCAAGAACACGCAATGGACTCCCTGCAACATCCTGTATTATCTTGCACCACTGGACGGCAGTTAGTAGCAACCAGAGTAGGGAATTAGAGCCCCATGCATAAGCTGCCGTTAACACCACGACAGAAACAGATGTTTTGAAGTGGTGTGTTGACCATGAAGCTTGAACTGATGAATAGGTCCCATTGTGTTCTGTGTGATGAATTGAGATTCTGCGCTGCCCCAAATGACCATAGTATGCGAGTGTGGCGGCGGCCTGAGGTGGTCCCATTTTCCAGTTGTTGGAGCGACATGGCAGTGGGCAGTGCTACTCCTGGAGTCATGGTGTGGAGAAACATCACATACACCTTCAGGTCACAGTCAGTACTGAGTGAGGGAACTGACAGCACAACAATAGTGTGTTGACACCCTGAGTCCTCATGCGACAGTACCAGAGTACAGTTTTTCCATGTGTGTGTATGAAATGTCTGCGTAATGTTGAGGTACTCCTATGGTCGGTAAGATCCCCAATAGAAGATACATGAAACTAGTTTGGACGTCAACCGTGTCACATTGCCATTATGGAGGATATAAAGTAGCTGCTATATCCGTTGAGAGTCAACTGGCCTCAGGAGAGAGTGCAAAGGATGCTTGAAACCCTTCCCAAGCAAATCGCTGCATGTATCAAGGCCAGAGGGGCTTTAATGCCATACTGATAAGTGGGCTCATATTGACAAATTCTTTATATATTTGACTATCTTGTCAATGGAATAGTATCACATACCTTCCCAAGTTTTGAAGTTTCAATTCATTTCCTCCTCTCCTCCTCGATGTTTCACTTATTTTATCAGGCAGTATTTGCTTCACGTTGAATGGGAGGACTATAAAAGGCAGGTATGAATGTGAGCCTGTCTTCGATAAGGTACCCGCTACTGAACATCAGAGAGAGATACATGAAACAGTTGTTGACCAACTTTCATATTCTTGTGTCCGAGAGTCATAACATGAGAGTAATGCACATGCTCAAAGTTTAAAGATGACTTAATGAAGTGGTCCATTGTAGCACAGAATGCTGACCAGTTATTTGGAGATAATATTATGATCATCCACTACATAACAGCAGCCTGTACAGGAAAGAATTGATGGAGTTCGCGAATTCTTGATGGGAAAGGCCACGAAAGGAGCGTAATGTGTCGTTTTTCAGAACTCATACACAGTCCCAGACTCCTTATGCATAGAAAACTTATGCCATTCAGTTCTTCCATCTGTACACTAGACTAAATGAGGTCAAAACATAGCACAGAGTTGTAATTTGTTGTAATACGAAGAGTCAGAAATTCTCTTATAAAGGGAGAAATACACTGATGTGCAAAAGAAACACATAGGCATGCGTATTCAAATGTGGAGATATGTAAACAGGCAGAATACGGCGCTGCCGTCGGCAACGCCTACGTAATATAAGTGTCTGGCGCAATTGTTAGACCGGTTACTGCTGCTGCAATGACAGGTTATCAAGATTTAAGTGAGTTTGTACGTGGTGTTTTAGTCGGCGCACGAGCGATGAGATACCATCTCCAATGAAGTGGGGATTTTCCTCTACGACAATTTCAAGAGTGTATCATGAATATCACGAATCCGGCAAAACATCAAATCTCCGACAGTGCTGTGGCCGAAAAAAAAAAATAAATAAAATCCTGCAAGAATGGGACCAACGACGACTGAAGGGAACATTCAGAGCAACAGAAGTGCAGCCTTTCTGCAAATTGCTGCAGATTTCAATGCTGGGCCGTCAACAAACGTCAACGCGCAAACCACCCGACGAAACACCATCGATATGTGCTTTCGGAGCTAGATGCCCACTGGTGTACCCTTTATGATTGTAGATCACGAAGCTCTACGCCTCGCCTGGGATCATAAACACAGACTTTGGGCTGTTGATGACTGGAAACATGTTTCCTAGTCGGACGTGTCTCGTTTCAAATTGTATCGAGGGGATGGGTGTGTATGGGTTTTGAGACAACCTCATGAATCCATGGATCCTGCGAGTCAGCAGGGGATTGTTCAAGCTCATGGAGGCTCTAATGTGAGGGCGTGTGCAGTTAGAGTGTCATGGGACCACTGATACGTCTAGACACGAGTGACAGGTTACATGTACTTAAGCGTCCTTTCTGATCACCTGCATCCATTCATGTCCATTTTGCATTCCGACGGACTTGGGCAATTCCAGCAGAACAGTGCTACACTGCAGCACCAGAATCACTGCAAGTTTAAAAACTTCTGGTGGCCACCAAACTCCCCAGACATGAACATACTATGCGTATCTGGGAGGACCTGCAACGTGCTGTTCAGAAGAGATCTCCACCCCCTTGTACTCTTACGGATTTATGGACAGCCCTGCAGGATTCATGGTGTCGGTTCCCTCCACAACTACTTCAGACATTAGTAGAGTCCACGCCACGTCGTGTTGCGGCACTTCTGCGTGCCCGAGGGGGCCCTACATGATATTAGGCAGATGTACAAGTTTCTTTGGCTCTTCAGTGTATATAGGAATATATCCCTGATCGATATTTGTAAGTAGTTTTAGATTTCAGGAGCTTACTTAGAAAATTTATAAGAAAGATATTGCGTGACAAAGATTTCATTTCAGATCTCATCTGTGTATATTTTGTATGAGTACTTGTCTTTTTATGTCATAGAATGAACGCTTAAGAGTTCGACAGACGAGAAGGTCCATACTATTCCATCTTGCCAAGAACCATTCGACACACACACACACACACACACACACACACACACACACACACGCACACACACACGTCAGTGTCTTAACTTTACAGGAAATAAAAGCCATTAAAAGATGCCAAACCACTGCCTGGAGATTTATACGAATGAACCATTGACTTAACTATGGGGGGGGGGGATAAAGAACAGGAGCGCAAGAAATTCTGAACACAGTTCTGTTCGAGCGTTGGGAATAAGTCGAGATAGTGCTGTTTAATTTCCTGTCAAAGGTCACTATTCGTACTGACGGAAAGTCATTGAGTAAAACTGAAGTGATATCTGGTGTTCCCAGGGGAAATGTACGTCATCTCCTGGTCCTGGTCTACAGCAAGTTCATTTTGATGGTTTTAGAGTTTCAGCAAAAACATCGGGTGCATACCACCATTACAAGCAGATCTTGGGACTGATGGTTAGCTGTTAATAGGCAGATGTCTTGGTATGCCTTTGAGACCTAAGCTGTCCATTTTAACATCGGAAATGTCCCTCACTGGGTGACTGCTGTGGCAGAGCGGACCAAATGCAATAAAGATAGAATTGCGAAACAGTTTACGCGAACTTCCATCTCCCAAATGGGATCTAATGGCCAGAAGCACATGAAAAGGAAACGTGAAAATTTTGATCGTGAAGTGTTTCTGGAGGAATCTGGTGGGTGGAGTGACAGAAGAGCTTAAGAGACAATCTTCAGATTGTTTGGAGCTGATGCTGTGATTTATCATGTAGTAAAGTCATCAGAAGATCAAAAACAAGTGCAAAATGATTAAGACAAGATATCTATTGTGCGAAAAATGGCAAGTGCTAGGTCACCAACTTGATTTTGAAAGGAATCCGTTAAATTTCCGTTACACGATGCATCAGGCAAATCTAAAGGCTGACAATTCAAATACATGCCTAGAAATTAGAATTACGAACAACTTAAATTGAAATGGTCATGATGATGCCGCAAGGAAGGCAAATCTAATACTACGTTTTATTGGTTGACCACTTAGAAGATGCAACTGGTTTACTAAAGAGAGAGCCCACACTACCCTTGTTCAGCGTCTACTGGAGTAGTGCTATGCTACATGGGATCCTTACCAGAAAGTAAGGAAGGAGAACATTGAGTTTATTAGTATGGTGAAATAGGGCGGAGCATCACGGATATGACAAGATAGTTGGAACGAAAATCGTTAAAACAAGGGCGTTTTTAGTTGTGTGATCTGTTCACGAAATTTCAATCTCCAACGTTCTCCTCCGAAAGCTGAAGTACTTTGCTTACACCCACGTACATAGGCAGAAACATCGTTAATACCAGATTCAGCGTTATGTGAAGTGATATTCCATACACGCATTTGTCAGTAAAAAACCAGAAATATGTCCACATGGACGCCGTTTGTCATGCTGAGTTGTTTAGTAAGTATTTTCCAGATAAATATGCTATATACTGGGTGATCAGTCAGTATGAATTTGAAAACTGAATAAATCACGGAATAATATAGATAGAGAGGTACAAATTGACATGCGAGGAATGACATGGAGTTTTATTAGAACCAAAAAATACCGAAGTTCAAAAATGTCCGACACATGGCGCTTCATCTGATCATAATAGCAATAATTAGCATGAAGTAAGACTAAGCAAAGATCATGTTCTTTTCAGGAAATGCTCAATATGTCCATCATTCCTCAACAATAGCTGTAGTCGAGGAATGTTGTGAACAGCACTGTAAAGCACGTCTGGAGTTATGGTGAGGCATTGGCGTCAGATGTCTGTCGGCATCCCTAGAGATGTCGGTTGATCACGATACACTTGCGACTTCAGGTAACCCCAAAGCCAATAATCGCACGGACTGAGGTCTGGGGACCTGGGAGGCCACGCATGACGAAAATGGCGGCTGAGCACACGATCATCACCAAACGACGCGCGCAAGAGATCTTTCACGCGTCTAGCAATATGGGGTGGAGCGCCATCCTGCATCAACATCTTACGTTCCAGCAGGTGTTTACCAGCGAGGCTGGGGATGATGCGATTCTGTAACATATCGCCGTACCTCTCACCCGTCACGGTAGCAGTTACAAAACCAGAATCACGCATTTCCTCGAAGAAAAAAAGGCCCGATAACGGTAGATGTAAATCCAACCCCTAACGTGACTTTCTCGTCGTGCAATAGAGTCTCCACGACAGTTTTAGGATTTTCTGTGGCCCAAATTCTGCAGTTGTGGACGTTGACAGACCCTCTGAGCGTGAAATGAGCTTCGTCGGTCCACAACGTTATTCAACCAATCGTCATCTTCCGCCATCTTCTGAAACGCCCACACCGCAAATGCCCTCTGCTTCACTAAATCGCCAGGTAACAGTTCATGATGCCGATGGATTTTGTACGGATAGCATCGGAGGGCAAACCAAACAGTAGTGTATGGAATGCCGGTGCGACGTGCGACTGCACGAGCGCTGACTTCCCCGTGCATAGACGAACCCGCTACAGTATCCATTTCTTCCTGAACTGTCTCCGCAGCATTACGCCTTGTGCTCGGTCGGCCACTACGGGCTCTATCGTCTCAACAAGCCTTGGCTTCGAACTTCGAAATCATTCTCCCCACAGCTGCATTTGTTAACGGACCTTTACCCGTTCGAATCCCCTTCATATGGCGATAGGATCGTAACGCTGAACTAGCAAATTCCCCATTCTGATAATACAGCTTCACTGAAAGCGCCTTTTCAGGTATCGTCAACATGCTGCGACTGCTGGCGCATCTGATCCTCTTTTTTTTACTTTATTGTTATTTTAAAGCCTGTACAATAGGCAGGCTGTCAGCAGCACACTACGCTGCTCTTCAGCCATAGAATAAACAAGCAGCAAAAACAGGAGAAGACACAGAAGTGACACAACGGTGGGCAATAAAACGGGAGACAGAGATACAAACACGGAGCCGTTCACACTCGTCAATAATCCACACTGCTAACTGATGAGACGACGCACAAACACTGAAGAAGACAATGGCACTGGCGAACGAGGGAGTGTGACGGTGAACACTGAACACTAAACACTAAACACGACGGCACGCACGAAACACTGATGGCGGTGATCTCCCGCGCGCGAATGTCCACGTAGCGTGTGCGAGTCCGGGGACCTGCCAAGGGGGAAACAGGGGTGAGGTGGGGGAGAGGGGAGAAGAAGGATGCCAATGGTGGAGGAGACGGGGGCAGGAGGAGAGAGACAGCAGAGGGGAGGCCCGTGGGAGGAGGGGGGAGAAAAGGGGGAGGGAGGGAAAAAGGGAGAGAAGGGAGGGAGGGTGCCCAGAGGAGCAAGCACAGGAGGAGGGCGGGAGGATCAAAGTTGGTAGGAGGGGTAGATGGAGGGGAGAAGGGCATCATCAGGGAGGGGGACCTGGCGGAAGCCACCTTGGGAGAGGGTAAGGAGGGTGGAGAGATGGAGACCGGGCGGGACGTGGGAATACAGGCGTGGCAGCGGGCGGGGATGGGAGAGGATCGAGGATACGAGTGGTTGAGGAGGATCAAGTTTACGGGAGGTGTACAGGATCCGTATCCTTTCAAGGAAAAGGAGGAGGTGGGGGAAGGGGATGAGATCATACAGGATCCGCGTGGGGGAGGGGAGACTGATGCGATAGGCGAGGCGGAGAGCATGGCGTTCAAGGATTTGGAGGGATTTATAAAAGGTAGGGGGGAGCGGAGATCCATGCTGGATGGGCATAACAAAGGATAGGGCGGATGAGGGATTTATAGGTGTGGAGGATAGTGGAGGAGTCCAGACCCCACGTACGGCCGGAAAGGAGCTTGAGGAGACGGAGTCGGGAACATGCCTTGGCTTGGATTGTCTGGAGATGGGGAGTCCAGGAGAGACGACGGTCGAGGGTGACGCCAAGGTACTTAAGGGTGGGAGTGAGGGCGATGGGACGGCCATAGACGGTGAGATAGAAATCAAGGAGGCGGAAGGAAGGGGTGGTTTTGCCTACAATGATCGCCTCGGTTTTGGAGGGATTGACCTTGAGCAACCACTGGTTGCACCAAGCGGTGAACCGGTCAATATGGGATTGGAGAAGGCGTTGGGAGCGTTGCAGGGTGGGGGCAAGGGCAAGGAAGGCGGTGTCATCGGCAAACTGGAGAAGGTGGACGGGGGGGTGACGGCGGCGGCATGTCCGCCGTGTACAACAGGTACAGAAGGGGGGAGAGGATGGAGCCTTGGGGCACACCGGCGGAAGGGAAAAAGGTGTAGGAATCGGTGTTATGGATGGTGACATAGGACTGATCCTCTTCTCATTACAGCTCCTTTTATACACGATTGTCATGCGCAGTCACTGACGTTTTGCTGTCCAGCGCCATCTGTCGGACATTTTCTGAACTTTGTTTTTTGTTCTAATAAGACCCCATGTCATTCCAAGCATGTGTGTCAATTTTTACCTCTATCCACATTATTCCGTTGTTTATTAAGTTTTCAAATTTATACTGACTGATCACCCGATACGTAACTATATTTTTAATGATTTTCTTTTAATCTTTTATTGAATGTTTTTTTACATCTGCTATATTTTGTTGTCTAGCTGTAAGATTCAGATTTAGTCATTTTCATTTGAAATTTTTTACGTTTTAACATTATTTTAGCTAGACAACAATGAGGTGGTGTAGAAATGTTGGGGTAAAATACGCTGAGTGCACTCATTTTGCGCACCAAGCACGCAGGACGTAACAAAATACTTTTTGGACAAATCTGAATGCTCCGTTGTAATGCATATAAACGACAGAACTTATTTGAAGTATCTGATATCGTTTCAACAGTATTCATTCGGAAACAAACTTTTTTCCAAGGGGGTGCTTTCACTCTTCACGGCCTTATAGGCACATCTTAATTATCTTACACTACATTGCAACATATTCAAAGGCGATCAAAATTTAAGTATATTGCTTGGGTAGCTTTATTTATCAGCATTTTCTTGCCCCTATTCTATGCCCCCATAGTGTCATTTGTGTATTTCTCCAAGCAGTGGTTTGGTGTTACAAACTCGTCGCTTGCACTAGTTACCACTTAATTGACAAAATTCATACAGAAACGTTGTGATCGGCATTTTCTCGTTTCGTTTCCAAGTGTCCTAGCGACAGGTTCCTGTAAACTTCCTCTGCATTATCTTACGTGCATTTAATCTACTCTACCGCAGTCGTCCTCCAAAGACGGATATTCCCTGTGTTCAAGTGGACAGTTTCAGGCTCAAAGGCATACTAAGAATTCTGCCTAGTAACTTCTAACAGTACCACGGAGGTCTGCTTGTAGTACCTATATGGTCAGCCAGTCAGCCTCTGGTAATATTTATTTAGATCCTGTAAATTCGTTTCCGGAACAAGAGTTTCACACTTTCGACAACATACTTTTTAAAATTTTTATAAAAATGCGATACTGCATTAGTTACATACTTACGAAGGATTTTTACATGCATTTTATACTTGTTAATTTCTATAATTAATGGATAAATTACTCATTTTTAAGCATTAAGTACTGGGAGACGGGGTGAAAGAAGTTTCTGCAGCATGTAGGAAGTAATTTTAAAAACTTAGCTCAAAGAAATTTGTGTACAATTTCAGTGTTTTACCTGTACATTTCTTAGAAAGTTTTAATGATTGGTACTATTGTAATTGAGAACTGAGTGAAGTTTTCTTTCCGTGAGACAACATGCGTAACTGTAATACACAAATTTTGCTATTTGTAGTGTTTGGTGCTGCTTGTGTATTTTATCTGCTTTTTATTTATCAGGAAAGTTTGGTCTGGTGTACATTTATCCACAGTATGCTGCATCTCGGTAATGAATACACAGAAGCGAAGTACATGGGCTCAACTGTTTCAATAATAGTCTCATTCAATTCTCACTAGACACGTCATTTGGCCAGTTTTTGTATTACAGATGTGATGAATCAGGAATTTTGATTCTACAGACATCTGTTGCGTTGCAATGACAAGCTCATTAACGCTATGAACAAGAACTTTCAATCTCTTAACGTATAGTTTTAACAATGCAAAATGCTTTGGGAATATTTTGCTTTATTCTCAGATCAATGCTTATTCTTTTTCTCAGTAATGCATTGTGTAGTTTTTGTTAGGTTGATTATACTAATTTCCAGTGTTTTCATCTATGTACATGCCTTCCACAGACCACCTTCGAGAAATTTATGCACACGCTAGCATATTTGTCTGTCTATAGCCTGGTGCTCAGATCATCGTACTTATTTAAATCTTAGGGCATACACTAGCCCCATACTAATGAATTATCGTTAATACTGGAGACGAATATGCATTTCATTCTGCGGCAGGTGAAGTCCACATACTGTACCTGTATGTTTCCAACTTCAATATAAAATAGTACTTATGTACAATTCAGGTCTGCCGCTTCTTTCAGTTTAACAATTTCAGTGCTAAGCCGTATCTACAGGAACCTACGAGTCAGTGGTGTGTAGGGACTGGATAAAATATGGGAAAACAAAAAATAGAACATTACACTGCCTAATACGGTGCAGGAAGCCTGCTGGCTCTGGAAACAGCTTCCTGTTTCAAAATGGATGAATACAGGTCCTTCATGGTTTTAAAGACAATTTTCTCCCATTCTTCCTGTGAAGTAGTTCAGCTAAAGGTTATGGAGATGGATAACGATCACACACACGTGTGTCTTGATAGTAGATCACAGTGGCTCAGTATTTAGATATAGTGATTGGTGCCTGTTTTAACTTACCGGATTTTTCTGATT